>NC_090739.1:5874708-5887208 GCF_036898095.1 Palaemon carinicauda
TGATTGGTAAGCATGTAGTGTATGTCAACATAAACCAATTGTCATAAGGACAACATGATTTCGTGTGATTAATCGTTTGATGTATTAATAAAGATAACCAAATCCTTTATCCTATGGTTTAATTAATTAGTTAGGCTTAATACAGTCCAGATCTTGATAACTTTTCTCTTTGCACCGTAAATTCTTAGTAATCATAATAATAATAATAATAATAATAATGATAATAATAATAATAATAATAATAATAATAATAATAATAATATAATAAATTATTTATTGTATTTCACAGGTGCGTCTCCAGTGTTTTGTCCTCAATAAAATTTGTTTTGGATTCCGAGTCCTCTCTTGGATTCCTTCCTCATACGTCCGATCTCCTGTGTCTCCAATTCCTCATGGTGTTTCAAGGTGAGCTGATATATTGATTACATTCCCTCTGATATACTCTGTAAGCTACGCAATTGTATTATATGTGTGATTTTACTTGAGGGGTTCAATGTCATCTGAACAATTTAATGTACATAAATTATTTTAGTTACAAATGTGGTATTAAGTTTTTTAGTATAATATACTAAGATTTTTTATTTAGATATCTTTGCATAAGATGATTAGGTTTGAATTTCCTCGAATTTGGGATTTTTAGCAAATCTATTAACTCGGAGTTTTTAGCGAAGGTGAATTTTAATGCATAGATTTTGCAATTAAAAAAAAAAGTTGTCTTCAACTATTAACTCGAAATTTTTAGCGAAGGTGAATTTTAATGCATAGATTTTGATATTAAAAAAAAAAAAGTTGTGTTCAACTATTAACTCGAAATTTTTAGCGAAGGTGAATTTTAATGCATAGATTTTGATATTAAAAAAAAAAAAGTTGTGTTCAACTATTTACTCGAAATTTTTAGCGAAGGTGAATTTTAATGAATAGATTTGGATATTAAAAAGAAAAGTTGCCTTCAAATATTAAGTCGAAATTTTTAGCGAAGGTGAATTTTAATGAATAGATTTGGATATTAAAAAGAAAAGTTGCCTTCAAATATTAAGTCGAAATTTTTAGCGAAGGTGAATTTTAATGCATAGATTTTGCTATTAAAAAAAAAGTTGTCTTCAACTATAACTCGAAATTTTTAGCGAAGGTGAATATTAATATGTATTTTTTTATATTAAAAAAAGGTCTTCTGTTTTAACGTGTTATCTGTAAACTACTTAAAAAGATTTGAAAATCCAAAAGTATTTATTAAACTAAAGAAGAATCTAGATAAGTAGTTTTTAAATCTATTATATATTTGGCAATATATGCATGTGCGTATGTTCACGGACCAACCTAGCTTGGGGGTAACCAGCTAGTGATTAAATAAGGCGAATATAAGCCATTTAAGTTCTTTAACTCGTACTATGTGAAAGAGGCAACAAGTGGCATTATTCCGTTGTTTATTTAGTTCAATTTGCAAATTTCATTTATATTAATAGTAGGTGTTTAATATAATGATATTCTTAAATACCTCAATTAAACTAGATCATATTCTAGAAGTTTAATGAGGATTTTAAATGTTCTGCATTTAAAGTTTTTTGTGATGGATGTTGAAGTATTTCAGCCGTGATGTTACCCGATTAAATTGTAGCATTACGTATTTGGATTGTTTAATGGTCAACTATGCTAAATGTATCTCGCTTTCAAGTGAAATCCTGTGTATTCCTCAATTTGATTCAATGTTTTATTACTATCATGACTGAATATTTACCTCTGCCAACGAAATTAGGAGGTTATGTTTTACCCCTGTTTGTGTGTTTGTTTGTGAACACCTTCCTGGCCATGATTTTAATCGTAGAGTAATGAAACTTGCAGGGATTAACTGTTACGTAAATAGCTAGAAATGATTAGATTTTAGAAGGTCAAGGCCACGGTCAAGCAAAATATCCAATTCACGTAATCAGCCATAAGTATGGATATCATTGTCACAGAGACTTCAAACTTCATTCATATTTGAGTGATATGAAAATACACGCCAATTAATATACATTAAGGTCAAAGGTCAAGGTCGAGAAATTAGCTGCCGTGGTGGAGGTCTGCGCTCTACTGAGTGCCCCTCTAGTTTTATTTGTGGATTTCGATTCAAATTTTCAAGGTTTATTGAATGCTCTTTGAATAGGTAGGAGAGTGTTTACTTATTTTACTTTACTTACTTAGGGGCTGTTTTTTTTTTGTTCTATTCAGCAGGGGAACCCTACTCTCTACAGGGCCTTTCGTAATTCACTTTATCGTATACATTCCAATACATTCAACATTTCCTACCACATATTCATTGTTTATTGTTTTTGTTTCTATGTATAAGGTCCCAGATACCTTAATCCATATACTAGCTTGGCTGGTAGAATTGAGATCCATCTAAATAGAAAACTCACTTGAAAATATTATTATTATTATTATTATTATTATTATTATTATTATTATTATTATTATTATTATAATCATTAAGATTGTCATTATTAGAATTATTATTATCGTTTTGATGATGATGATGACGACGACGATGATGATGATAATGATTATTATTATTATTATTATTATTATTATTATTATTATTATTGTTATTATTATTATTATTTTATTATTATTATTATTGATAATGCAGAGGCGAGGTAAACAAAACCTTTACAAAGCGTATCAAATATGATTCATTAAAGGTTTTAAAACTTAAATGACGTAGTGATCCTCCTCTCTGAAGAAGGCTTATTGTGAGACGTCCTTGAACACTAAATATGTTTTGTTAATAAGTAAATTACATAATATATACAGAAAGTATCTATATACACAGATTTGATACTTTTACAGTCGATATTTTACGGTTACTTTTAATACTTAATGCAACAAAAACATTGACTTTCATGGCTTTAAAGCCACTAACTACTATAATATTCTCCTTTCCCTTAAATAACACAGTAAGCTTGTTGAATATTTTCAACATATTTGCGGGTAAAATGCTTCTATCTATTAAATTTCTAAAATAATTTACATTCCACGTTAGATAATAGAAATATAAACGCGTGGTGTCATACTACTATATACTCTCTCTCTCTCTCTCTCTCTCTCTCTCTCTCTCTCTCATATATATAAATATATATATATATATATATATATATAATACTCGTGATTTTTGTCAATGTAAATATCAACCACAATGGCATTCAGTAGCGAATTCTACCTTTGGGAATGTATATCCACTGGAAATTCATTCATGATAAATGCTACTGGCTGGGCAGAGAGAGAGAGAGAGAGAGAGAGAGAGAGAGAGAGAGAGAAATCCTTTGATTGTGATAGGACCCACTTGTGTAATTTATTCCACATCTTAATAAGGAAATTCTATCGGAAGGAGATGCAGTGTCATCCCAGCTATACAATGCACAATTTACATAATTATGTGAGAAGAACATTTAATGTGTTTACCTGTTCTTGGTTTTACATGTACACTGTTAGAAAAACCGTAATTTTAATCGGAAATTCTCCGTAAAAATATCCTGTTCTGAACCGTATTTCAGTAGAATACAGGCGACCGTAATTTGACCATACTTTGTTATTATCTTTTACGGGTTGGTGACCGTAATATCACTCTTTTACGTCAGTATATCTGTTTTTCAAACGGTAAAAATCCTGGAATAAATGTTGCCAGGCATTTACCGTTTTTTTTTCATGCAATTTTTTAACAGTTATGGTGAACTGAGTTATTAAAGGTGATCAAAATTTAATAAATTATCATAGACTAGAATAGACTTTAATGATTAAACTTGAGCCTGAATGTATAATAAGTTAATGACATTAGGAAAATGGTCTTAAAAGTTTCAATTAGTAACATTATACACTCATGTTGATACAATCTTAGCGATGAAGGATAATGCAACAAAATTTAGAGTAGTTACAGACCACAAAGTTTAACTATACAATTGAAACTGAATTTGACTGATTAAATTAATTGGTTTTTCCATTTATTGGAGATTTTTTTTTTCTGAAATGATAAAGAAAGAGCTAATACTGAATTAAATTCTTCTCTGTCTTTTTGTTACCATTAAGAAATTTGTAAACTAGTTTGCACCAAGTACCAAAAACTAAAAAAAAAAATTTCTTATGAAATGCTGCACTCAGTATGTTTAATAAGTATTTGAAAGCATTTTTAAATCAAGAAATTTATACAACCTTGATAATAGGATATGTTCTCTTGCATGTCTTTCAACTTAAATGAACCAGTTTATTCAGATTCAATTGGCGTCAATGACCTCAGATGTCAGGATGCCAGAAAACCTCAAATCAATCAATTATTCAGATTCAATACATCCTCCAACTTAGTTACGTTTCTCGCCCCCTGCTTGTGTGCCTGTGAACAGCTTCCTGGCTGTAATTTTAATCGTAGAGTAATGAAATTGGCAGGGATTAACTGTTATGTAAATAGATGGGAATGATTAAATTTTCGAAGGTCAAGGTCAAAGGTCAAGCAAAATGTCTAATTCCAGTTCACGTAATCAGCCATAAGTTTGGACATCAAACTTAGTTCATATTTAAGTGTTTGAAAATTATCTCTCTCTCTCTCTCTCTCTCTCTCTCTCTCTCGTACACCTAGGGACACCGTGAATCATAAATATTCTCTCTCTCTCTCTCTCTCTCTCTCTCTCTCGTACACCTAGGGACACCGTGAATCATAATATTCTCCTCTCTCTCTCTCTCTCTCTCTCTCTCTCTCTCTCGTACACCTAGGGACACCGTGAATCATAATATTCTCTCTCTCTCTCTCTCTCTCTCTCTCTCTCTCTCTCTCGTACACCTAGGGACACCCGTGAATCATAATATTCTCTCTCTCTCTCTCTCTCTCTCTCTCTCTCTCGTACACCTAGGGACACCGTGAATCATAATAGTCTCTCTCTCTCTCTCTCTCTCTCTCTCTCACGTACACCTAGGGACACCGTGAATCATAATAGTCTCTCTCTCTCTCTTTCTCTCTCTCTCTCTCTCTCTCTCTCTCTCTCTCTCGGCACGCACCTTCCAGTTTCTGTTTCTTTTCATCAAGAAGCAGAAGCAAACTTAATCATAACAACCTTGGGTAAACGAATTTCCCCATAGAAAATGATTCCGAATCATTCGAACGCATCAGCTGCTCTGTCTCCTGTGATCAACGAGGAAGTTTGGAGTTACTTGCAAATTCACAAGGAACTTTGTCCCGATGTTTCATGATGTTATCTCATCAGTTTTGGATATGAAAGATAATTAAAGCTTTGCATAGTAATGTTGTTTACTATCAGCTTCTGTGATAAATTACTCTTGCTTTATGTTGTTGCTGTTCTTGGAATATTTTTTTTGGTTTTTTATTCTTCTCATGTAGTTTGTTTATTTCCTTGTTTCGTTTCCTCGATGGGGTGTTTTTCCCTGTTGGAGCCCTTGGGCTTGTAGCATCTTGCTTTTTCAACTCGTAATAATAATAATAATAATAATAATAATAATAATAATAATAATAATAATAATAATGATAATTATAATAATATTAGGATTATTATTATTATCATTATTATTGTACGTGCCTTCTGTATTATTATTATTATTATTATTATTATTATTATTATTATTATTATTATTATTATTCCTGTTGGAGCTCTTATAGGGCTTATATCATCCAGCTTTTCCAACTAGGGTTGTAGCTTAGCTAGTAATAATAATAATAATAATAATATAATGAAAATAATAATAACGCTCAACGGTCGGCCTACGATACCAAAGCGCTTTGAAGTGTATTAGTTCAATAAATACAGGGAATCTGGTAAAAGCAGTTAGCAATCAGTAGTTACTGCTCGTTAGGCTCCGCCCATACGACGAACTTAGGATCCACGAACTTTAAGATGACGTCAGAAGCGTAGAAACAGCGAACATGTTATGTGTAGTTATAGTCAATTCGTTTTAGTGAGGCAGATTTGCACCGACTCGCAGCGGTGCTCTTTTAGCTCGGAAAAAGTTTCCTGATCGCTGATTGGTTGGACGAGATAATTCTAACCAATCAGCGATCGGGAAACTTTTCCGAGCTAAAAGGGCACCACTGCGAGTAGGTGCAAATCTGCCTCGCTAAAAGAAATGGACTATAGATTTTCGCACAGTAAAGTGAGTTGTGCTCGTTGGTGGTTAAAAAAAAAAGTTTATTATTATTATTATTATTATTATTATTATTATTATTATTACTTCACAAATTTTCTCGTCTTTGCACCAAATTTTTCTTCTTCCTTTCTTAGTTTGTTTTTATAGCCCACACAACAATAAGAATAAAGGTTTAAGTTCTGCTCATGAATGGCAGAGGCAAAGGACAGTGGCAATGCCCTAGCTAGCAGGACAATGCCTCAGAGACTGACCATATATCCATATGACAGCACCCAAGCCAGGATGGGCCAGGCAATGGCTGCTGATGACTCAGCAGGTAGACCTATAGGCTCCCCCCAAACCCCCTATTCTTAACTCACAAGGATGGTAAGGATGCTGACACCACAAGAAACCATCAAGCTTGAGCGGAGCTCGAATCCCAGGCAAGGTTGTTTCCAGTAGGCCATCACAATCTTTGATACACTATAGTCCATTTCTTTTAGCGATGCAGATTTGCACCGACTCGCAGCGGTGCCCTTTTAGCTCGGAAAAGTTTCCTGATCGCTGATTGGTTGGACGAGATAATTGTAACCAGTCAGCGATCAGGAAACTTTTCCGAGCTAAAAGGGCACCGCCGCCCTTTTAGCTCGGAAAAGTTTCCTGATCGCTGATTGGTTGGACGAGATAATTGTAACCAATCAGCGATCAGGAAACTTTTCCGAGCTAAAAAAAGGGCACCGCTGCTCGAGTCGGTGCAAATCTGCCTCGATAAAAGAAATGGACTATAGATAATTTTCTTTTTGCTCATATGTCGTCCATTTTTCGTTAATCACTCTTCCCAGTCACCAGTCAACACCACCAAGGTCTCATTTCTCAACTTTCTTCCTTTAGACGCAAACAGAAAAGACCTTTACCGAACTTTCTTCGATGAGAGACAAAGTTCACAGAGGTCAGATCGAAGTTCGGTTCATGGGGCGGGTGGTCGATGTGGGTGAGGGGTGCGGTTCATCTCGCTTCTGGCCTGGGTAATTAAGGCAATGCTCACAGCTATGCACCAAACATTCAACTTGTATATTTTTACTGTGTATATATATATATATATATATATAATAATATATATATATATATATTATGATATAATAAACGCTGCATTTGTTTTTGTTGTATATTTACGAATGTGTAAGAATATTATATATATATATATATATATAATTATATATATATATATATATATATAATTATATATATATAATATAGTATATACATACATATATATTAATATGTAATGTCTGTGCTCCTTCTTGTATGTATTAATACAAATAATTACCATTTCTCATTAACCCCACAAAATAACTACGACTCCAATTTTTTACTATTTTCCTCCTGTTTATTCGAAAACTGTCAAAATAAACAAAACTACAAAATACTGTTGAGGAACATCATAGAATTCGTCTCGGAAACGAAAATGCCTCTTTCTGATAGTGACAGATTGTGAAACGTTACAGAGTTGTAATATTTCTGTAGATGACAGATTGTCTTTGAGGAAAATTCCCATAGGCCTACGCTTCATTTCACACAGTCCATATAGGTTTAGACTTAACTGGAAGAACATATCTGAGAGAGAGAGAGAGAGAGAGAGAGAGAATATCTCCCTCCTGCCCTTCTCAGAATCTCTCCCCCTCCCCGCACTTCTCATCTCCCCTCCCCTCCCTTCTCAGAATCTCCCCCTGCACTTCTCATCTCCCCTCCCCTCCCTTCTCAGAATCTCCCCTTGCACTTCTCAGAATATCCCTCCGCCCTTCTCAGAATCTCCCCCTTGCACTTCTCAGAATCTCCCCCCACCTTTTCAGAATCTCCCTCCACCCTTCTCAGAATTTCCCACTGCCCTTCTTACAATCTCCCCCGCCCTTACAATCTCTCCTGCCCTTCTCAGAATCTCCCCCACTCTTCTCAGAATTTCCCACTGCCCTTCTTACAATCTCCCCCCGCCCTTGCAATCTCTCCTTGCCCTTCTCAGAATCTCCCCCCCCCTCTTCTTAGAATCTCACTCCCCACCCTTCTCAGAATCTCCCCGCTGCCCTTATCAAAATCTCCCCCCCCCGCCCTTTTCAGAATCCCCCCCCCCTCCGCCCTTCTCAGAATCTCCTCCCGCCCTTTTCAGAATCTCCCCCCCCCGCCCTTCCCAGAATCTCCTCCCGCCCTTCTCAGAATCTCCCCCACCCTTTTTACAATCTCCCCCCGCCCTTACAATCTCTCCCTGCCCTTCTCATAATCTTCCCCCCCCTCTTCTTAGAATCTCCCCCCACCCTTCTCAGAATCTCTCCCCCTCCCTTTCTTACAATCTCCCCCCGCCCTTCTCACAATCTCCCCCCGCCCCTCTCACAATCTCCCCCTGCCCTTCTCAGACCCTCCCCCTGAAACAAATAAAGCGAAATGGAAGCCGTAGAACTTCCATCAAAGGTAAACTCTGATCGTTTGCAGAGAAAACTAATCGAACCTTCACAGCCAAGCGTTATGGGTTCAAGAGAAGGACATCTGATCAACGAGGAAATGTTGTTTACTTACTTTTCTGGTCCTATCACTATAGGATCTACAAAATCAGTTTCTTTTTGTATTTTTGCGTTATCATATTACATAGTTTGTATTTATTATCGAATACGTATTATCGAAGCACTTAGAGAACAAGAATGTCTTCAGTTTTCTCTTGAAAGTCTTAATATCTTCAGTCTTTTGATTATCTAATGGGAGCTTATGGTATCTGTTGATGAAAAACCCTGTCTTGTGTCTTCCCCCGCCCTTCTCAGAATCTCCCCCGCCCTTCTCAGAATCTCCCCCCGCCCTTCTCAGAATCTCCCCCCGCCCTTCTCAGAATCTCCCCCCACCTGCTCAGAATCTCCCCCCACCCTTCTCAGAATCTCCCCCCACCTTCTCAGAATCTCAACCTGCCCTTGTGAGAAATCCCTACCCCTGACCTTTTCTGAATCTCCCCCCGCCCTTCTCAGAATCTCCCCCCCCCATCCTTCTCAGAATCTCCCCCCTCCCTTTTCAGAATCTCCCCCTCCCTTCTCAGAATCTTCCCCTCCCTTCTCAGAATCTCCCCCTGCCCTTCTCAGAATCTCCCCCCCCTCTCTTGTCAGAATCCCCCCACCTCCCTTGTCAGAATCTCTCCCTGCCCTTGTCAGAATCTCTCCCCCTCCCTTGTCAGAATCTCCCCCTGCCCTTCTCAGAATCTCCCCCCCCTCCCTTGTCAGAATCTCCCCCGCCCTTCTCAGAATCTCCCCCTGCCCTTCTCAGAATCTCCCCCGCCCTTCTCAGAATCTCCCCCCGCCCTTCTCAGAATATCCCCCCCCCTTGTCATAATCTTCCCCCGCCCTTGTCAGAATCTCCCCCCGCCCTTCTCAGAATCTCCCCCTGCCCTTCTCAGAATCTCCCCCCCCTCCCTTGTCAGAATCTCCCCCCGCCCTTCTCAGAATCTCCCCCTGCCCTTCTCAGAATCTCCCCCGCCCTTCTCAGAATCTCCCCCCGCCCTTCTCAGAATATCCCCCCCCCTTGTCATAATCTTCCCCCGCCCTTGTCAGAATCTCCCCCCCGCCCTTCTCAGAATCTCCCCCTGCCCTTCTCAGAATCTCCCCCCGCCCTTCTCAGAATCTCCCCCCGCCCTTCTCAGAATATCCCCCCCCCTTGTCATAATCTTCCCCGCCCTTGTCAGAATCTCCCCCCGCCCTTCTCAGAATCTCCCCCTGCCCTTCTCAGAATCTCCCCCCCCCTCCCTTGTCAGAATCTCCCCCCGCCTTCTCAGAATCTCCCCCTGCCCTTCTCAGAATCTCCCCCGCCCTTCTCAGAATCTCCCCCCGCCCTTCTCAGATTATCCCCCCCCCTTGTCATAATCTTCCCCCGCCCTTGTCAGAATCTCCCCCCCGCCCTTCTCAGAATATCCCCCTGCCCTTCTCAGAATCTCCCCCGCCCTTCTCAGAATCTCCCCCCGCCCTTCTCAGAATATCCCCCCCCCCCTTGTCATAATCTTCCCCCGCCCTTGTCAGAATCTCCCCCCGCCCTTCTCAGAATATCCCCCTGCCCTTCTCAGAATCTCCCCCGCCCTTCTCAGAATCTCCCCCCGCCCTTCTCAGAATATCCCCCCCCCTTGTCATAATCTTCCCCCGCCCTTGTCAGAATCTCCCCCCGCCCTTCTCAGAATCTCCCCCTGCCCTTCTCAGAATCTCCCCCCCCCTCCCTTGTCAGAATCTCCCCCCGCCCTTCTCAGAATCTCCCCCTGCCCTTCTCAGAATCTCCCCCGCCCTTCTCAGAATCTCCCCCCGCCCTTCTCAGAATATCCCCCCCCCTTGTCATAATCTTCCCCCGCCCTTGTCAGAATCTCCCCCCGCCCTTCTCAGAATCTCCCCCTGCCCTTCTCAGAATCTCCCCCGCCCTTCTCAGAATCTCCCCCCGCCCTTCTCAGAATATCCCCCCCCCCTTGTCATAATCTTCCCCCGCCCTTGTCAGAATCTCTCCCCCTCCCTTGTCAGAATCTCCCCCCTGCCCTTCTCAGAATCTCCCCCCCCTCCCTTGTCAGAATCTCCCCCCGCCCTTCTCAGAATCTCCCCCTGCCCTTCTCAGAATCTCCCCCGCCCTTCTCAGAATCTCCCCCCGCCCTTCTCAGAATATCCCCCCCCTTGTCATAATCTTCCCCCGCCCTTGTCAGAATCTCCCCCCGCCCTTCTCAGAATCTCCCCCTGCCCTTCTCAGAATCTCCCCCCCCCTCCCTTGTCAGAATCTCCCCCCGCCCTTCTCAGAATCTCCCCCTGCCCTTCTCAGAATCTCCCCCCCCTCCCTTGTCAGAATCTCCCCCCGCCCTTCTCAGAATATCCCCCCCCTTGTCATAATCTTCCCCCGCCCTTGTCAGAATCTCCCCCCGCCCTTCTCAGAATCTCCCCCTGCCCTTCTCAGAATCTCCCCCCCCCTCCCTTGTCAGAATCTCCCCCCGCCCTTCTCAGAATCTCCCCCTGCCCTTCTCAGAATCTCCCCCCCCTCCCTTGTCAGAATCTCCCCCCGCCCTTCTCAGAATATCCCCCCCTTGTCATAATCTTCCCCCGCCCTTGTCAGAATCTCCCCCCGCCCTTCTCAGAATCTCCCCCTGCCCTTCTCAGAATCTCCCCCCCCCTCCCTTGTCAGAATCTCCCCCCGCCCTTCTCAGAATCTCCCCCTGCCCTTCTCAGAATCTCCCCCGCCCTTCTCAGAATCTCCCCCCGCCCTTCTCAGAATATCCCCCCCCTTGTCATAATCTTCCCCCGCCCTTGTCAGAATCTCCCCCCCGCCCTTCTCAGAATCTCCCCCTGCCCTTCTCAGAATCTCCCCCGCCCTTCTCAGAATCTCCCCCCGCCCTTCTCAGAATATCCCCCCCCTTGTCATAATCTTCCCCCGCCCTTGTCAGAATCTCCCCCCGCCCTTCTCAGAATCTCCCCCTGCCCTTCTCAGAATCTCCCCCCCCCTCCCTTGTCAGAATCTCCCCCCGCCCTTCTCAGAATCTCCCCCTGCCCTTCTCAGAATCTCCCCCGCCCTTCTCAGAATCTCCCCCGCCCTTCTCAGAATATCCCCCCCCCTTGTCATAATCTTCCCCCGCCCTTGTCAGAATCTCCCCCCGCCCTTCTCAGAATCTCCCCCTGCCCTTCTCAGAATCTCCCCCCCCCTCCCTTGTCAGAATCTCCCCCCGCCCTTCTCAGAATCTCCCCCTGCCCTTCTCAGAATCTCCCCCGCCCTTCTCAGAATCTCCCCCCGCCCTTCTCAGAATATCCCCCCCCCCTTGTCATAATCTTCCCCGCCCTTGTCAGAATCTCCCCCCGCCCTTCTCAGAATCTCCCCCTGCCCTTCTCAGAATCTCCCCCGCCCTTCTCAGAATCTCCCCCCGCCCTTCTCAGAATATCCCCCCCCCTTGTCATAATCTTCCCCCGCCCTTGTCAGAATCTCTCCCCCTCCCTTGTCAGAATCTCCCCCTGCCCTTCTCAGAATCTCCCCCCCTCCCTTGTCAGAATCTCCCCCCGCCCTTCTCAGAATCTCCCCCTGCCCTTCTCAGAATCTCCCCCGCCCTTCTCAGAATCTCCCCCCGCCCTTCTCAGAATATCCCCCCCCTTGTCATAATCTTCCCCCGCCCTTGTCAGAATCTCCCCCCGCCCTTCTCAGAATCTCCCCCTGCCCTTCTCAGAATCTCCCCCCCCCCTCCCTTGTCAGAATCTCCCCCCGCCCTTCTCAGAATCTCCCCCTGCCCTTCTCAGAATCTCCCCCCCCTCCCTTGTCAGAATCTCCCCCCGCCCTTCTCAGAATCTCCCCCTGCCCTTCTCAGAATCTCCCCCGCCCTTCTCAGAATCTCCCCCCCGCCCTTCTCAGAATATCCCCCCCCCCTTGTCATA
>NC_090739.1:5892208-5904708 GCF_036898095.1 Palaemon carinicauda
TACACACAGCATATATCCGTTTCTGAGTGGGGATACCTTAACGTGGTGAAAAAGATTTGTGTATCGCCATGATTTGCAAAGCTGTACTAGTCAGGGCTACCCATACTGGGTTGGTTTGGTGTGAACAATTAGATAAGTCCCCCATCATCACCAATCCGCAGTTGCTCAGCGTGGTGATGAAAACTGGCCAAACCCCTGACAGGAATAAGGACATGTCAGAGGCCTTTGTCCTTCAGTGGACTATAAATGGCTTCATTTGTTGTTGTTGTATATATATATATATATATATATATTATATATATATATATATTATACATATATATATATATATATATATATATAATTATAATTACTAGCTAAGCTACTACCCTAGTTTGAAAAGCAGGATGCTATAAGCCCAATGGGCTCCAACAGGGAAAATAGCCCATTGAGGAAAAGAAACGGGGAAAATGAAATATTTTAGAACAGTAACACTATTAAAATAAATATCTCCTATATAAACTATAAAAACTTTAACAAAACAAAGGAGAGAGAGAGAGAGAGAGAGAGAGAGAGAGAGAGAGAGAGAGAGAGCTGAAAAAGCTCTTGTCAATAAGGGATTCTGCCCATCCTGAGATTCTATGATGGATGAGGCTGACGGAGAAATCTCTCACAATCTCTCTCTTTGGAGTTGTTGATCCCATAAACACTATTTTTCATTTATATTCATTCATTTTCATTTATATTTTTCATTTTTATTTATATTCATTTTTATTTTCATTTATATTCCTTTTTATTTTCATTTATATTCTTTCATTTATTTTTATTCATTTATGTTCATTCATTTATTTTTATTTTCATTTATATTCCTTCATTTATTTTTATTCATTTATGTTCATTCATTTATTTTTATTAATTTATATTCATTCATTTATTTTTATTAATTTATATTCCTTCATTTATTTTCATTATTTATATTCATTCTTTTATTTTTTATTTTCTTTTATATTCATTCATTTTTATTTTCATTTATATTCCTTCTTTTATTTTTATTCATTTATATTCAATCATTTATTTTTATTTTCAATTATGTTCATTCATTTTTATTTTCATTTATATTCCTTCATTTATTTTTATTCATTTATGTTCATTCATTTATTTTTATTTTCAATTATGGTCATTCATTATTATTTTCATTTATATTCCTTCATTTATTTGTATTTTCATTTATATTCATCCATTTTTATTTTCATTTATATTCCTTCATTTATTTTTATTCATTTATAATCATTTATTTTTATTTTCATTTATATTCATTCATTTTTATTTTCATTTATATTCCTTCGTTTATTTTTATTCATTTATGTTCATTCATTTATTTTTATTTTCAATTATGTTCATTCATTTTTATTTTCATTTATATTCCTTCATTTATTTTTATTCATTTATATTCAATCATTTATTTTTATTTTCAATTATGTTCATTCATTTTTATTTTCATTTATATTCCTTCATTTATTTTTATTCATTTATGTTCATTCTTCTATTTTTATTTTCAATTATATTAATTCATTTTGATTTTCATTTATATTCTTTCATATATTTTTATTCATTTATATTCATTCATTTATTTTTATTTTCAATTATATTCATTCATTTTTATTTTTATTTATATTCCTTCACTTATTTTTATTTTCATTTAAATTTATTTATTTTTATTTTCATTTATATTCCTTCATTTATTTTTATTCATTTATATTCATTCATTTATTTTTATTTTCATTTATATTCATTCATTTTTATTTTTATTTATATTCATTTATTTTTATTTTCATTTATTCATTCATTTATTTTTATTTTCATTTATATTCATTCATTTTTATTTTCATTTATATTGCTTCATTTATTTTTATTCATTTATATTCATTCTTTTATTTTTATTTTCAATTATATACATTTATTTTCCTTTTCATTCACTCTCATTCATTTATTTTTGTTTATATTCATTCATTTTCATTTATATTCATTCACTTTCATTTTCATTTATATTCATTCATTTTCAATTATGTTCATTCATCTTTATTTTCATTTTTATTCATTTATTTTTATTTTCATTTATAATCATTTATTTTTATTTTTATTTATATTCATTCATTTTTATTTTCATTTATATTAATTTATTTTTATTCATTTATGTTAATTCATTTATTTTTATTCATTTATGTTCATTCATTTATTTTTATTTTCAATTATGGTCATTCATTATTATTTTCATTTATATTCATTCATTTTTATTTTTATTTATATTAATTTATTTTTATTCATTTATGTTAATTCATTTATTTTTATTCATTTATGTTCATTCATTTATTTTTATTTTCAATTATGGTCATTCATTATTATTTTCATTTATATTCCTTCATTTATTTTTATTTTCAATTATATTGATTCATTTTTATTTTCATTTATATTCCTTCATTTATTTTTATTAATTTATATTCATTCATTTTTATTTTCATTTATATTCATTCATTTTTATTTTCATTTATATTCATTTATTTTTATTCATTTATATTCATTCATTTATTTTTATTTTGTATTATGTTCATTCATCTTTATTTTCATTTTCATTCATTTATTTTTATTTTCATTTATAATCGTTTATTTTTATTTTCATTTATATTCATTCATTTTTATTTTCATTTATATTCCTTCATTTATTTTTATTCATTTATATTAATTCTTTAATTTTTATTTTCATTTATAATAATTTCTTTTGATTTTCATATATATTCATTAATTTTTATTTTCATTTATATTCCTTCATTTATTTTTATTCATTTATATTCATATATTTTTATTTTCTATTATGTTCATTCATTTTTATTTTCATTTATATTCCTTAATTTATTTTTATTCATTTATGTTCATTCATTTATTTTTATTCCTTTATGTTCATTCATTTATTTTTATTTTCAATTATGTTCATTCATTTTTATTTTTATTTATATTCCTTCATTTATTTCTATTCATTTATATTCATTCTTTTATTTTTATTTTCAATTATATACATTTATTTTCCTTTTCATTCACATTCATTCATTTATTTTTATTTATATTCATTTATTTATTTTTATTCATTTTTATTTTCATTTGAATTTATTTATATGTATTTTCATTTATATTCATTCATTTATTTTTATTTTCATTATCATTAATTTATTTTTTTCGTTTATATTCATTCATTTATTTCTATTTTCATTCATATTTATTCATTTTTTTATTTTCATTTATATTCATTCAATTATTTTTTTTTTCATTTTTGAGAAGTGTAGTATTATCCTTTTTAACTATTTATTTCAGTAATTATTATCATTTTTTTGACTACCAACATTTTATTTTTCAATATTATTATTATTACTAGTGTACGCGGCCCGTCAAAAAAGACAGCTAAATATTTACATACACACACACACGTACACAGATTCAACCCTTCCCACCCACCCGTCCTCCTTTCCTAACTACAACACGGCAGTTATGGTTTCCGATTCTACCTCGGGATAACCCCTCTCGCCAGGGCATGACTACTCTCTCTCTCTCCCCTACCCGAGGGACAGGGAGAGACCGAGTAGATATAAGTTTAGCAGTGTCACTTAACATCGTCGGATATATATGTGTATATATATATATGTATATATATATATATATATATATAAAGAGAGAGAGAGAGAGAGAGAGAGAGAGAGAGAAGAGAGAGAGAGAGAGAGAGAGAGAGAGAGAGAGCGCTATTTATTTTATAGGGGAGATTATTATTATTATTATTATTATTATTTTTATTGTTTATATTATTATCATTATTGTTATTGTTGTTGTAGTTTATTTTTTATATCGATTAATTATTCATAATCAGTTATTAATTAATATTATTGATTATTATCAATAATCATCATTGAATAATAACCAATGATAACTGACAATTACAACATTGTGAACAAGCAACGAAAATCATATTTCAGCATTTCTTAATTAGCAAGTAAAACCCCAATGACATTCCCGTGGATTCCAATTCATACATACATTAAGAGTCTCTAATGACGTCTCCTCAACGTAGCATGTAATCAATTAGTCGTCCGTCTAATGAAGATGCGGAGCAATTAGACAGGGAATGATGTACTCGAATTTAATGTAATTCTATGGAGGTATGTCAGGTAAGAGTATCATTTGGGGCCTAATTATGTTGTGGAGGTAATTTGATTTGATTGATGGTAAGGGAAACATTGATTATTTTCATGTTATTGCCTCTCCACTAATTTTTGATATTACCCTAATATTACTTTTTAAGTTTGGTTAGGTTAAGTTATTTCATCTGTAGGTGGATGAAATTCAAACCTATCCTAACCTAACCTAAACTAACCTAAAAAATAGTATTGGTGTTATATTGGAAATTAGTGGTGGGGCAATAACAGGAAAGTACCAAAACATTGTACTTCATTTTGGGTATATGTACTTTATAATTAACAACTCCTTTAATTATTACCTCCGGCATTGTAGTTGGGAGGAGGTTATGTTTTCGCCCTATTTGTCTGTTTATTTGTTGTGAACAACTTCCTGGCTACAAATTTACTCGTAGAGTAGTGAAACTGGCCGGGATTGTTCTCTGGAGACGTAGAAGTGGTTCCATTCTGAAAGTCGTAGGTCAAAGGTCAAGGTCAAGGTCGAACGCAAGGTCGAGAAATGAGCTGCTGTGGTGGAGGTCATAATTTTACTCATGGAGTAGTAAAACTTTCAATGATTAGGTGTTATGTTACGACGTACAAATTATTCAGTTTTTAACGTCCCAGGTCAAAGATCAAGGTCAAGGTCGAGCAAAGGGTCAAGAAATAAGCTGCCGTGGCGGAGCTCATAATTTTACTCACATAGTAGTGAAACTTTCAGGGATTAAATGTCATGTTGAGACGTAGAAGTGATAACATTTTGAAAGTCCTAGGTCAGAGGTCAAGGTCAAACAAAAAGTCGAGAAATAAGCTGCCGTGGCGGAGGACACAATTTTACTCATAGAGTAGCGAAACATTGAGGGATTAATTGTTATGTTGAGACGTAGAAGTGATTCAATTTTAAAAGTCCTAGGTCAAAGGTCAAGGTCAAGAAATGAGCTATTTTGTCGGATCTCACAATTATACTCAGAGTAGTGAAACTTTCAGGGACTAATTATGTTGAGACATGGAAGCGATTCAATTTTGAGAGTTCTAGGTCAAAGGTCACGGTCAAGAAATAAGCTGCTGTGACAGACGTCTGCGCTCTACTGAGTGGCCCTCTAGTCATTTTTTTTTTTTTTTTTAATGAGGCACATTTGCACTGACTCGTAGGGGTGCCCTTTTAGTTCGGAAAATTTTCCTAGAAGCTGGTTGGTTAGAATTATTTTGTCCAACCAATCAACGATTGGGAAACTTTTCCGAGCTAAAAGGGCACCCCTACGAATCAGTGCAAATGCGCCTCATTAAAAAAAATTGCCTATAGTTAGTCTTATCAATCATCATAGGCACTAATGAATTATATTTTGTAGTATGTTGTAGAATTTTTGTTGTAGAGTGCATGGCCCTTTCCGACCAGAGACAGGATCTTACAGTCTTGCAGAGCATGACTTTTGTAGTCTATTATTCCTGTACTTGTGTACGCGACCCGGCAAAAATGACTGATAAATATTTCAATAGATGTGCATACACACGCATTCAACCCTGCTCACTCCCTCCCCCTTTTTCTAACTACAACACGGCAGTTTTGGTTTCAGAGTGTTCTTCGGGGGTACCCCACCCCCTCCCACCAGGTTAGGACTTATCTCTCTCCCCCTATATTTTATATGTATATATATATATATATATATATAGATATATGTATATATATATATATATACTGTATATATATATATATATATATACTTATGTATATATATATATATATATATATGTATATATATATATATTTATACATATATATATATATATATATATAATATATATATATATATATATATATACATAAGTATATATATATATATACATATATATATATATATATATATATACATATATATATATATATATATATATTATATATATATATGAGCGGACTTTAACCCTTTAAATACTTATGTGTATGTGTGCCTCTTATTAATTTATATTTTCATATCGTAAGTATCTTTATATTGAAGAGGTTTAAGAGGACATTTTCTAGGTTTCTTCGTGTGTGTGCGTGTGTGTGTGTGTGTGTGTTTTGAATGAAGAAGCCTCCCTTTGAACACGGCTAAGGATTCCAATTATTCTCTTTGGTCCGTTGACTTCTCGACTGCTCATCAGGAAAGTTTCTTGAAAAGATTTGCTTCAGTGGCCACGCTAATTACTCAAATGTTCTTGATGTGTTTTCTGAAAGAACAAACGGTTTCTCTGGCTAAGTCTGGGAGATGAGGTTGCGGGAGGCTGGGTGACTCATGATAGAGATTTTGAAAGTTTATTTAGCAGATTTAAAAGCTTTTTGATGCTTTTTTTTTTATTAATTTTTTATTATTATTATTATTTTTTTTTTTTTTTTTTTTTTTTGTAATTGAATTGGGGAGAAGAACTTTGTATTTTGGGATATTTTCGTAAATCGAAGATAATAATTTCAAAATAAATTTAATATTTTTATATGTTTTTTGGCATTTGAATTGTGGATAATCACTTTGTGTTTTGGGATTTTTTTTTCGTAATTCGAAGCTAAGGGTTTCATAATAAATTGAATATTTTCTTTCTTTTTTTTTTTTTTTTTTGCATTGTGGATAAGCATTTCTTAGTATATTGAAGATTTTTTTTCGAAATTCGACGCTAAAAAATAAAGAAAATTTGTCCTTTGGCACAGTGGTAATTATTTTGATTTTAAAATATATGTATAAGTGTGTATACGTCCCAGACTGGTGAACGCCAGACTGGGGTTCGAGTCCCACTCAAACTTGTTAGTTTCTTTGGTCGCTTCAACCTCACCATCCTTGTGAGCTAAAGATGTGGAGTTTGGGGGAGCCTATTGTTCTATCTCTACTGAGTCATCAGCAGCCATCGCCTGGCCCTCCTTGCTCATAGCGTGGGTGGATAGGGGCCTTGGGCGCCTATCATATGTATATATGGTCAGTCATTGTCATGCTCGATAGGGCAGTGCCACTGTTCCTTGCCTCTGCCATTCATGATCGGCCTTTAAACGTAAGCCTTGAGACCCCTAGAATTGAGGATGAAAAAAGAGAAACGATGAAATTTATATTGCTATGTAATTTTATTATTCAATCTCAAGGATTGAGGCCTTTGGGGAAGCCTGTATGTTTACCTGCTAAGTCATCAGCAGCTATTGCCTGGCCCTCCTTGGTCATTGCCTGAGTGGAAAGGGACTTAAACACTGATCCAATAGGACATATGGTCAGTTTCTAGGGCATTGTCCTGTTAGGGCATTGTCCTGTTAGGGCATTGTGACTGTCCCTTGTCTCTGCCATTCATGAATGTCCTTTAAACCTTTAAAGAAGTGTTTCATTGTACCCCTGAAGAGTAAAAATGTACCACTGTGGGTACATATACCCCAGGTTGGGAACCCCTGAGGTAGAGGGTCAAGTCCATAGGTTCACACCAGGCTTTTTAATTCACCCAACACCCATTTTTTGAATTCTATTCAAACCAAAATCTAATCATTATTAGGCTATAAAAAAAATTGAAGAATCCATATATCTTTTTATTAAGCTCTGTTCCCAGGTTGGGAACCCCTGGGTACATGTACCCCAGGTTGGGAACCCCTGAGCTACAGGGTCAAGTCCATAGGTTCACACCAGGCTTTTTAATCCACTCAACACTTTTGTCTCTCTCTCTCTCTCTCTCTCTCTCTCTCTCTCTCTCTCTCTCTCAAAGTTTAGGAATTCTATTCAAACAGAAATCTAGTCATTATGAGGTTATGAAAAAAATATTTGAATCATCCATATAATTTTTTTATTAAGCTCCGTCGCATAAACATATAAACACTTACCATTACGAATGAAAACACCTAAACACTATAGTAAGATTATCCTTTGATTAGAAATATAAATATATATTCACAGAAATTCGTTTCAATATAATATACATAATTTAATTGAAAGCCATTTATAGATACAGCAGTGGGGGAAAAAAATTCCTGTATTCGATTATCACGTGGTAAAATATAAATTTAATTTCGGTATAATGTATTATGAAGCATTTTTCTAGTAATAAAAAACACCTAATAATGTTATATTGGAGATTTTTAGCTCTAAAGTATAACATCTTTACATAAATTTGGAAAAAAGGGACTTCCAGGTATGTGTAATATTATCCTTTGATTATAAATATAAATATATATTCACAGAAATTCAATATCATACAATTTAATTGAGAGCTATTTATAGATACAGCAGTTGGGAAAAAAAACTCCTGTATTGAAGTATCACCAGGAAAATATTTGAGAAAATTGATTATAATAGGTCAGTTTCTTTTTTTTTTAATTGTTCACTGTTTTATTATAATAGGTCAGATTTTTTTTTAATTTTCACTGTTTTATTATAATAGGTCAGATTTTTTTAAATTGTTCACTTTTATTGTAATAGGTCAGATTTTTTTTTTAATTGTTCACTTTTATTATAATAGGTCAGATTTTTTTTAATTGTTCACTGTTTTATTGTAATAGGTCAGATTTTTTTTTAATTGTTCACTGTTTTATTATAATAGGTCAGTTTTTTTTCTAATTGTTCACTGTTTTAAATTGTTCACTGACTGCGTAATTATCATAATTCCTGTTCAAAAGTATTTTTTTTAATCAATTAATCATTTTTAAGAAAGAATAAATATTCAGTGAACAGTATAAAATAAAGAATAAATTTTCAAATTGTCAAAATGAAATTAATATAATTAGTCATTTTTTTTTTAAATTGTTCACTGACGGTGTAATTATCATAATTCTTATTCAAATGTATTCTTTTATTTTATTAATTAATAATTTTTGAGAAAGAATAAATATGATTGAATGAACACACATTATACAATAAGGAATACATTTTCAAATGATCAATATAAATCAATTCAACAAACATGGACATATACTATTCAAATTACATAAATTTTGTTTTGTAATTTACAATATTCTTCAAATTACACAAACCTGGTCTCGTCATTTAATATTACATTTCGACTTTTTAGCAATGACGAAATTATATCAAGCTGTTTCATTTCCGGAAATGTCATCTTTTTAAAAGTTGACTTTTCATGAAATGAGAGAGATTTTTTTTTATATTCGAATCCGGGTACATTTTCATTTCGAGCACGTGGCAATTTATTTCCTTTGATCAAATTAGGTTTCCTAAAAGGTACTTTGAGTTTTAATATTACGCAAATTCTATGCTCGCAAACCTTTTTTCGACATTTTGCAAGTCATAATTTTACTGTTATTTTGTAAAAAATGTAAAATTCCCCCCTCTCTAAATCACAGTGCTTTACACATTCTCCAATTTGTGTAAATGTGTAAGTGTTCGTGTGTGTGTGTGTGTTTACTGCTATTTTGTAAAAAAGTGTAAAATTCCCAACTCTCAAAATCACAGTGCTTTACACATTCTCCAATTTGTGTAAATGTGTAAGTGTTCGTGTGCGTGTTTGTGTGTGTGTTCGTATGTGTGTGTGTGTGTGTTTGTTTGTGTGTGTGTGAAGATGAAACATAATATTCAGGCAAACGTAGAATTCGAGCGCTGTTTCATTGCCCTATCAAGCAGGACAATGCCCTAAAGACTGATCATACATACATATGATCAGCGCCCAAGCCCCCTCTCCACCCAAGCTAGGACCAAGGAGGGACAGGCAATGGCTGCTGATGACTCAGCAAATAGACCTATAGGCTCCTCCAAACACCCCATTCTTTGCTCACAAGAATGGTGAAGTTGTAGCGACCAAAGAAAGTAACGAGTATGAGCGGGATCGAACCCCAGTCTGGTGTTCACCAGACAGGCTGTTTTTCCGGTCCTATACAGCAGGGGAACCCTAATCTCTACACTCGTTACAGATGATACAGAATCGACATAGTTTATTAACACAAGGAAAAAGAAAGTCTTTTTCATCTGAGCACCTTTTCTCGCACCATTTAGCGCCCTATCTCCAAGTAGCCAAAAGTGTTTGCCTAGCATTCGCATGACAGCAGATCGCCACTTTTTTACTGTGGAGGCCCCTGCTGTGGTTGGGCACCATAGTAGGGCGGTTGGGCTTGGCCGGCTGACGTTCTGGCGAGCTTCTATTCTGGTGAAACTGGTACTGACACCAGACACCTTTAGCTTTTAGGCTGTATACTCAGTACTGGGTATCTAAACCCCCAGGCGTTTTCTTTCTCAAGCACATTTTGCAATATATTTTTTTCAAATTGCTCTAACAGCCTTAATTTTTGTCATAGAGAGGTCAGGTTGGTCTCATTCTTTTGGAGAATGCCTGAAGTTTCTCATAAAGTTATTAAAAATATGCAAACAATGTAAATAGCCGTTTGTTGCAAGGACGTACCGGTACGTCCATGGGGGTGAAAGGGTTAAGACCAAACAAGCCTACACAACACTCCTTTCTTGGTACCGTTTTAGGGTAAACTCTCTTATTCAAAATATCTTACATAGTAATCACAGCGAGAAAGAAGAACGGACACATACGAACACTGTTCAACGTTGGATGAGATATGTACCATATAAATTGAATTGGAGATTGGGAAAAAACGTTAAGGAAATTCATATATGTTCAGGTTACAAATATTTATTTTCTTGGTTAAAGTCATGTCCGTAAGTTCCTAGTAATATTTACCTCCGTCAACGAAGTTGGGAGGAGGTTATATTTTGTTTGTTTGCGAACAACTTCCTGGCCACAATTTTACTCTTAGAGTAGTGAAACTTTCAGGGATTAATTGCTATGTTGAGACGTGGAATTGATTCAATTTATAAAGACCTAGGTCAAATGTCAAGGTCGATAAATAAGCTGCCATGGTGGAGGTCTGCGCTCTAGAGTGCTTTATCTAGTTAGATTTCGATAACGATCAATACAAATTAGATATTTTCCTTCATTTGCCACTGGAAACAGTAATTGAGTATGACCAACTACCCAATTCTGCTTTATTAAATGATCTTACATCTCTATGCTATGGCAATTGAAATCTGTTTGAAGCTCGAGGTGAGGATGGCTAGTTCATCCTTGCAAAGATTCTTGGACAGGATGTGTTATACTGTGCCAACGGTATTTTTAGATTTATTTCTGAAGAATGTCTTCTGAAAGCCATTTCAATTTTATAAGGATGCGTCTCTCTGTTATGGAAATCTGTCTGAAGATCGAGGTGAGGATGGCAGCTTCCTCCTTGCAAAGATTCTTGGACAGGATGTGTTGTACTGTGCCAACGGATTTTTTTTTAGATTTATGAAGAATGTGTTCTGAAAGCTATTTAAATTTTATAAGGATACTTCTCTCTGTTATGGAAATCTGCCTGAAGCTCGAGGTGAAGATGGCAAGTTCATCCTTGCAAAGATTCTTGGACAGGATGTGTTGTACTGTGCCAACGGTATTTTTAGATTTATTTCTGAAGCATGTGTTCTGAAAGCCATTTAAATTTTATAAGGATTCTTCTCTCTGTTATGGAAATCTGTCTGAAGCTCGAGGTGAAGATGGCAAGTTCATCCTTGCAAAGATTCTTGGACATGATGTGTTATATTATGCCAGAAGTATTTTTAGATTTATTCCTGAAGCAGGTTTTCTGAAAGCTGTTTAAATTTTATAAGGATACTTCTCTCTGTTATGGAAATCTGTCTGAAGCTCGAGGTGAGGATGGCTAGTTCATCCTTGCAAAGATTCTTGGACAGAATGTGTTATATCATGCCAACGGTATTTTTAGCCTTATTTCTGAAGCATGTCTTCTGAAAGCTATTTAAATTTTATAAGGACATCTTTGTTTTATGGCTTGAAATTGAATTTCCTTTTATTCTTTATAGCAAACGATATCGGCGTCAATGACCTTTTATAGTCAATTCTTTTTAGTGAGGCAGATTTGCACCGACTCGCAAGGGTGCCCCTTCAGCTCGGGAAAGTTTCCTACTCGCTGATTGGTTGGAGAAGATGATTCTAACCAATCAGATAGCAGGAAACTTTTCCAAGCTAAAAGGGCACTGCTGCGAGTCGGTGCAAATGCGCCTCATTAAAGAAAAATGAGTATATATCAGGATGTCAGAGAACTTCAAAGTAATCAATCATTCTCTTTGCTTTGATGTCTAATGTTCTAGCATCTCTCTTATTCGAACTCTGTGCTTCTTGATGAATTGCAGAAATCTTATTAAATCTCTTTGTAGTATATTAATGAAAGATCTATTTTAATGTTGTTACTGTTCTTAAAATATTTTATTTTAATTGTTCATTACTTCTCTTCTAGTTTATTTTCTTTATTTCCCTCCCTCACTAGGGTAATTTACATGTTTGAGCACTTAGGCTTATAGCATCCTGCTT
>NC_090739.1:5909708-5922208 GCF_036898095.1 Palaemon carinicauda
TAGATCTGGAGGATTGGAGACTGAAATTAGATCTCTCTTCACTGGTCTCCACACCCTCGAAAGGCATGGAAGGTCTCTTGATTTTCTTGTGTTGTCTGAAGGAGTCGCTGACGATATCAGTGAAGCACATGTTGTTGAAAGGATGATGGGTCACGCCTCCCCATCACATGATTCTGAGTTTTCTGAAAAAAAAGTAATTTTCAATTATTTTGAAATGTGACAAAAAAGTAATTTTCAATTAATTTCAAATAAAAAAAAGTAATTTTCAATTATTTTCAAAATAACAAATAAAAGTAATTTTCAATTATTTTCAAATTAACAAAGAAAGTAATTTTCAATTATTTTCAAATTAACAAAGAAAGTAATTTTCAATTATTTTCAAATTTGACAAAAAGTAATTTTTCAATTATTTTCAAATTAAAAAAAGTAATTTTCAATTATTTTCAAATTAACATAAAACGTAATTTTCAATTATTTTCAAATTAACAAAAAAAGTAATTTTCAATCATTTTCAAAATAACAAAAAAAAAAGTAATTTTCAATTATTTTTAGAGTTAACGATTCCTTAATGAATTTTTAGCAGAAACATGAAATCACGGTTTTCAAAAAATCTATTTTTTTTTTATCCCTGATTCGTTAATGGTTATTCAGCCGAAACATGAAATCACTGTCTTAAAGGAATCTATTATATTTTCATTTCAGATTCTTTAATTGATATTCAGCCGAAACATGAAATCATTGTCTTAAAGAATCTATTATATTTTTATCTCATTGTTTAATGACTATTCAGCTAAAACAGGAAATCACTGTTCAAATCCTCTTACGTGAAATGCTCTATTCATGACTGGTTGTAAAATTTTATGTATATTTTAATTTTTCATTGAAAAATTACATTGAAAACGCCTTTTTTTATATTACATATATTTCACTACAGATGAAAGAATAATTCTTCTTTTGGATCGTTTTAAGTAATTATATCATTATTATTATCATTATCATTATTATTATTATCATTATCATTATCATTAATTATTATTATTAATATTATTATTATTATTATTATTATTATTACTACTTGCTAAGCTACAACCCTAGTTGGAAAAGCAAGATGCTATAAGCCCAGGGGCTCCAAAAGGGAAAATAGCCCAGTGAGGAAAGGAATCAAGAAAATAAGAGTATTGATTAACAATTAAAATAAAATATTTAAGAACAATAGCAACAATTAGAATAAATATTTCATATAAAATATAAAAACCACCAAAATAAGAGGAAGAGAAATAAGATAGAATAGTGTGCCCGATTGTACCCTCAAGCAAGAGAACTCTTAACCCAAGACAGTGGAAGACCATAGCACAGGGGCTAAGGCACTACCCAAGACTAGAGAACAATGGTTTGATTTTGGAGTGTTGAGAGGAATTTGTTCTTAATTAGATATTATTCATAATTATGAAAAGTAAACTTAATCTTGTTCAATGAAGGATATTATTATTATTATTATTATTATTATTATTGTCGTTGTTGTTGTTGCTGTTGTTATTGCGTTATTATTATCAATACAATAATGCATGATTATTGTTATCACAATTGCGTTATTATTATCTATATTAATATAATGATTTATTGTCAATATCATCATTATTATTTCATCATTATTACAGCTGCAGCTATTGCGTTATTAGTATCAGTATAATGATTTATTATCATCATCATCATTATTCCATCATTATTGAAACTGCAGCTATTGCGTTATTAGTATCAATACAATGATTTATCAATAGCATCATTATTACAACTGCAGCTATTGCGTTATTAGTATCAATATAATGATTTATTATCAATATCATCATTATTATTTCATCATTATTAAAACTCTAGCTATTGCTTTATTAGTATCAATATAATGATCTAATATCATCATCATTATTATTTCATCATTATTACAACATCAGCTATTGCGTTATTAGTATCAATATAATGATCATCATCATTATTATTTCATCATTATCACAGCTGCAGCTATTGCGTTATTAGTATCAACATAATGATTTATTATCAATATCATCATTATTATTCTATCATTAATAAAACTGCAGCTATTGCGTTATTAGTATCAACATAATGATTCATTATTATCATCATTATTATTTCATCATTATTACAACTGCATCTATTGCGTTATTAGAATAAATAACGGCATTATTTAAAAGATATTCATCTTAGGTTACCTTTTCAATCGACATCAAATAAATAAGTAAAAGCTATTGGATTTAGATATTCTCTAACCCCGCCCCCCTCCCTCCCCTCCCTCCCTCCCTCCTCCCTCCCTCCCTCCCTCCTCCTCCTCCTCCTCAATCCCTCCCTCCCTCCTCCTCCTCCTCCTCCTCAATCCCTCCCTCCCTCCTCCTCCTCCTCAATCCCTCCCTCCCTCCTCCTCCTCCTCTCTCCTCCTCCTCTCTCCTCCTCCTCCTCTCTCCTCTCTCCTCCTCCCTCCTCCTCTCTCCTCCTCCTCTCTCCTCCTCCTCCTCCTCCCCCCGAGAGACCTTACCTATCCTATCTGGGGAAACTGGACGTGTTTTTTGTTCGGTTTCGTCACTTTGGCGTCGTCTGTGGTCAAGCCACTGTTGCCATTGTGGGTGGTGATGTTGTCCATGGAGAATTCGTCCTGAAAGCAAAAAAAGGAAATTAGAGGGTTGTTGGAGATATGGACATCGAGATAGGGATAAGTGTGGATTGTCCAATTTTATTATTATTGTTATTGTTATTATTATTATTATTATTATTATTGTCATTATTATTTATTATTATTATATTATTATTATTGATATTATTATTATTATTATTATTATTGTTATTGTTATTGCTATTATTATTAATGTTATTATATTATATTATTATTATTGATATTATCATTGTTATTGATATTATTATTATTATTATTATTATTATTGGTATTGTTATTGCTATTATTATTATTATTATTAAATATTATTATTATTAATATTATTATTAAATATTATTATTATTATTATTATTATTATTATTGTTGATATTGTTATTGTTATTATTATTATTTTTAGTATTATTATTATTATTATTATTATTATTATTATTATTACAAGCAAAGCTGCAACACTAGTTGGAAAAGCAAGATGCTATAAGTCCAAGGGCTCCAACAGGGAAAAATAACCCAGTGAGTAAAGCAAGCAAGGAAATATATATATTAATACATTTGCGTTCATCATTGGAACTTTTTAGAAATCTTGCTTATAAACATGGATTTTAAAGTATTCAGGGAACCAATTAAAACTAAGTAAAAGAAGTTAAACAAAATTAAAGCAAATATGTATATTAAAACCTGATGATCAGGGGAAAAAAATGTGGAAAAATGTCAATTATTCTTCTGTGAAAAGAAGAAAACGTTTGAATGGAGAATCTCTTCTTGGAAGGATGCCAACGTAAGGTCAACATTCTCTCTCTCTCTCTCTCTCTCTCTCTCTCTCTCTTTCTCTCTCTCTCTCATAGACGCCTAGCATGTGGGTGGGTGTTATAAAGAGATGGAAGGACTGTAGAAAGAGGAAATTTAACACCTCTCTCTCTCTCTCTCTCTCTCTCTCTCTCTCTCTCTCTCTCTCATAGACGCCTAGCATATGCGTGGGTGTCATAAAGTGATGAAAATAGAAAGTTAGAGAAAAATCTGGATCTAAAATATTATTGTTGTTGTTGTTATTATTATTACTGTTATTGTTATTTTTATAATTATTATTGATATTATTATTATTATTATTGCTATTATGGTTCCTTTTGATTTTTAGTTTTGGAATTTTTTATTGATTCTTTAATTTCTAGGATTGTTGTTGTTGTTGTTATTATTATTATTATCATTAATGTTGTTATTTCCATTATTTTCATTGTTATTACCATGGTTCTTTTTTTTTATTAAATTTTGAATTCTTTTTATTAATTCTTTAATTTTTATTATTATTATTATTATTATTATTATTATTATTATTATTATTATTATTGTTGTTGTCGTTGTTATTATTATTATTATTATTATTATTATTATTATTATCATTATCATTATTAAAGATTTTTGGTGTTACGAAAAATCACGAAGTTAGATAAACAGATCAATCAAAAGGAGTATAGGAAGAAGGAATTTAGCTTTGGCGTTCATAACTAACCGGAAACATAAAGCAAATACCTTAATATTTGTTTTTTCCCGCTGTGCTAACACCATTAATCTTCATAAGGGGATAGAACAGTCTCTATATTTGTTTTCCTCTGGCTAGCACTGCGACTAGTAAGAAATATGACTCTTAGATACGTTCCTCTCCCGTCCATCATTAATAACCTCTCTCTCTCTCTCTCTCTCTCTCTCTCTCTCTCAGTACATGCCATAATTACCTGGATATATTTTGAAGTTTATATCCAAATAGTTTCTCTCTCTCTCTCTCTCTCTCTCTCTCTCTCTCTCTCTCTCAGTACACGCCATAATTACCTGGATGTCTTTTAAAGTGTATATCCAAATATTTCTCTCTCTCTCTCTCTCTCTCTCTCTCTCATAGACGCCTAGCATGTGCGTGGGTGTCATAAAGAGATGGAAGGACTGTAAAAAGAGGAAAATTAACATTCTCTCTCTCTCTCTCTCTCTCTCTCTCTCTCTCAGTACATGCCATAATTACTTGGATATATTTTGAAGTTTATATCCAAATAGTTTTTTTCTCTCTCTCTCTCTCTCTCTCTCTCTCTCTCTCTCTCATCATCAAAGAAACGAAAAGATAAATCGGTGTTCCGTGAAAACTTTTTCAGCACAGGAAAAATGATCTAGTTTCCTGAAACACTTTAGCACGAAATGAAAGATCATTAGTATAGGCTTTTTCCATTTTTACTTTTTTTCATTTCGTAGACCCGGAAACTTTTTTTTTCTCATTGTTATTATTAATGTAAGGACTGTTTCGTTGTTGTTTTTGTTGTTGTTGTTGTTGTTGTTGTTATTTTTGTTGTTGTTGTTGTTGTTATTTTAGTTGTTGTTTTTGTTGTTATTTTGAGTTGAAGTATTCACTGGTTTCCTCGTTGTTTTCCTTTTTGATTTATATGTGAAAATTTTGATTAGCCACTCAATCGAAATTTTATGAGATGGGGAATAACTTAAACATTGATAGAAAAGTGAATTTATATGAACGAACACTCATATTATTATTATTATTATTATTATTATTATTATTATTATTATTATTAGCTAAGCTACAACCCTAGGTGGAAACGCATGAGTCTATAAGCCCAAGGGCTCTAATAGGACAAATAGCCCAGTGAAGAAAGGATATGAAGAAACATATAGAATAGTGTGTCTGAGTGTATCCTCAAACAAGAGAACTCTAACCTAAGACAGTGCAAGACTATGGTACAAAGTCTATGGCACTACCCAAGACTAGAGAACATTGGTTGGTTTTTGAGTGTTTTTCCTAGATGAACTGCATATATATATATATATATATTATATATATATATATATATATTCCCCTCTCTCTCTCTCTCTCTCTCTCTCTCTCTCTCTCTCTCACTAGTTTTTTTCTAGAAGAGCTGCACACACACGTATATACAGTATATATATATATATATATATATATACATACATATATATACCTCCCTCTCTTCTCTCTCTCTCTCTCTCTCTCTCTCTCTCTCTCTTAGGCAGGAGCACAATTACCTCTCCCTTGACTAGGTATCTCCTGGCAATATAACTCGTTTCGTCGTGGAATATTTATTAGAAATTTTGGGAACTCCGAGAAAACTATTTTTCATTCTTCGATCGAAAAATCCATGGACGAAAATAGAATTATCGTATTCCATCTTTCCATATTCACATTCTTATTGTTTTTTTTTTTAAAGTATATTTATAAACTATTTTATGAATTATTTTATGAAGTATTTTATAAGATATTTTATAAGGTATTTTATAGTATTTTATAGTATTTTATATACTTTTATATACTTTTATATACTATTTTATAAACTACTTTAAAGAGTATTTTATAAAGTTTTATAAATTATTTTATAAACTATTTTATAAGCTTTTATAAACTATTTTATAAGCTTTTATAAATAATTTTATAAGCTTTTATAAACTATTTTATAAACTTTTATAAACTATTTTATAAGCTTTTATAAACTATTTTATAAGCTTTTATAAACTATTTTATAAGCTTTTATAAATAATTTTATAAGCTTTTATAAACTATTTTATAAGCTTTTATAAACTATTTTATAAGCTTTTATAAATAATTTTATAAGCTTTTATAAACTATTTTATAAACTTTTATAAACTATTTTATATACTTTTATAAACTATTTTATAAACTATTTTGTAAATTATTTTTATTGGTCGTTTAAGCTTCAGTGTTCCATTCTTAAAAGCGAAGAAATCAAAGTAACTTGAGAATTTATACAGAGAGAGAGAGAGAGAGAGAGAGAGAGAGAGAGAGAGAGAGAGAGAGAGAGAGAGTAAAAACTTATCGTTAAAATATTTAATATATATTACGCAAATTAGTTTTTAAAGCCTTAAAAGAGATGTTTGAAGACTTTAAGCAGCAAAATCTGTATTAATAGCAACATCTGAATTTAATGATAATGAAAATAAGAAAATAAGATAAGAAAATGGAAAATAATATAAGAAAATAAAATTTATATTGATGTTGTTAAAATATATCTTAATTGTTCGTTAGTTCTCTTTTCAGTTTATTTATTTCCTTTTCTCACTGGACTATTTTTCCCTGTTGGTGCCGTTGGGCTTATAATATCCTGCTTTTCCAACTAGGGTTGTAGTTTAGCTTATAATAATAATAATAATAATAATAATAATAATAATAATAATAATAATAATATTGAGCGTATAGGTTCCTGCTTTTCTAACTAGGGTTTTAGCTAAGCTAATAATGATGATGATAATAATAATAATAATATTAATAATAATAATAATAATAATAATAATAATAGTAATGTTGGCCTTATAGGTTCTTGCTTTTCCAACTAGGATTTAGCTTAGCTAGTAGTAATAATAAGGATAATAATAATAATAATAATAATAATAATAATAATAATAATAATAATAATGTTGGGCTTATAGGTTCCTGCTTTTACAACTAGGGCTGAAGCTCTGCTAACAACAACAACAACAACAACTACAACAACAACAACAACAACAACAATAATTTGACGGCCACTCGTTAGTGCAACTCAGCACGCCACAATCACACTTCAACAACTTGTTAAAGAATTTGTTCCTGTCCAATATCTGAAGGGGATGCACTCGAAAATCAAATAATGATCGACGGATGAAGAAATCTGAAAGGTGAGGGTTTAGAGGGGAAAAGATTTACAGAGAAATCCCCCTTGAAATCCCCTCAGAGCAAGATTTATTGATAAATCTCCCCTGGAATTCTTTCTGAAAATCCCCCTTGAAATCCTCTGTGAGCAAGATTTGTTGATAAATCTCCCTTGGAATTCTCTTAGAGCAAGGTTTATTGATAAATCTCCCTTGGAATTCTCTCTGAGCAAGATTTATTGATAAATCTCCCTTGAAATCCTGTGAGAAAGATTTATTGATAAATCTCCCTTGAATTCCTCTGTGAGCAAGATTTATTGATAAATCTCTCTTGGAATTCTCTGTGAGCAAGATTTATTGATAAATCTCCCTTGGAATTCTCTCTGAGCAGGATTTATTGATAAATCTCCCTTGGAATTCTCTCAGAGCAAGATTTATTGATAAATCTCCCTTGGAATTCTCTCTGAACAAGATTTATTGATAAATCTCCCTTGGAATTCTCTCTGAACAAGATTTATTGATAAATCTCCCTTGGAATTCTCTCTGAGCAAGATTTATTGATAAATCTCCCTTGGAATTCTCTCTGAACAAGATTTATTGATAAATCTCCCTTGAAATTCTCTCAGAGCAAGATTTATTGATAAATCTCCCTTGGAATTCTCTCAGAGCAAGATTTATTGATAAATCTCCCTTGGAATTCTCTCAGAGCAAGGTTTATTGATAAATCTCCCTTGGAATTCTCTCTGAACAAGATTTATTGATAAATCTCCCTTGGAATTCTCTCAGAGCAAGGTTTATTGATAAATCTCCCTTGGAATTCTCTCTGAGCAAGATTTATTTATAAATCTTCCTTGTAATCCTTTCAGTCGCTGATTGGCGATGGCGATTATAAACTATTTTAGTCCCCAGAGCAAAATAAAAAAAAATAAAAAAAACTACACATTACAAGGCACTAGGAGAGTTGGAACATCCAGGCCTACATGGTTGAGGACTATGAAGCGTGACGTTGGAGATGATTGGAGAAGTATTGCTTTAAAAGCTGTGGATAGAGACGACTGGCGAAATCTAACTGAGGCCCTTTGCATCAATAACCGTCGGAGGAGATGATGATGATAATGACATGATTAGCTGATCAACGTTCATTGTTTTATTGCAAGAGGATTAATCTATTTATCATTCAGACAGCAACAATAAATGCAGCTGTTTCCAGTCCAAGGCAGGACAAAGGCCTCAGACATATAAATCTATGTGTGGTAATTGGCCAGTTTTCATCTCCAAGGTGGCAAGTGCGGATTGATGATAGTGGGAGATTTTTTTCTGATCGCTCTCAGCAAACCAACCAAGTAAGGGTGGCCCAAACTATACTCAAATTTTTTTCAATGAGGCGCATTTGCACCGACTCGCAGCGGTGCCCTTTTAGCTCGGAAAAGTTTCCTGGTTTATGATTGGTTAGAATTATCTTGTCCAACCAATCAGCGATCAGAAAACTTTTCCGAGCTAAAAGGGCACCCCTGCGAGTCGGTTCAAATCTGCCTCACTAAAAAGAATTGACTATAGTACAGATTTGCTTTTTGAGGTAAACGCTGTCGACTTCCTTTTGAAGGACTTTGCATTGTCTTTGGGTTAGATCGTAGTCCCGATCGGCTGCCTTGCCAGATATCGCTTTAGACCCTGGTAGCGTATGTTCATGTGTTGTACCAGTCACCAGCGTTCTTCCTCCCAGCAGCGAGGAGTCCTGGCGCGGTTATGTAGACAGTTCGAGACGAGTGAGGTGTCTGATATGTTTTTAGGTGTTGGAGTTGGAAAGTTACTCACATTTCAAATTCCCTTTAATCGCTTAGTTTTGAGGGGGCCATAAAGGGAGGGGGTCGTAGGGGAGGAGGTCATAGGGGAAGGGGGTCATAGTGGGAAGGGGGTCATAGTGGGAAGGGGTCATAAGGGAAGGGGATCATAGAAGTGGCTATCGGGGAAGGGGGTCACAGAGGGAAGGGGTCATAGGGGAAGGGGGTCATTGGGAAAGGGTCATAGGAGAAGGGGTTATGGGGGAAGGGAATCATAATGGGAAGGGGGTAATAGGGGAAGGGGTCATAGAGGAAGGAGGTCATAAGGGAAGGCAATCATAGGGGGAAGGGGGTCAGAGTGGGAAGGGGTCATAGGGGCAAGTGTTTATGGGGGAAGGGGGTCATAGGGGCAAGTAAGTATGGGGGAAGGGGGTCATATGGGAAGGAGGTCATATGGGAAGGGGTCATAAGGGAAGGGGGTCATAGGATAGGTGGTTATGGGGGAAGGGGGACATAGGAGAAGTGGTTATGGGGAAAGGGGTCATAGAGGGAGGGGGTCATAAGAGAAGAGGGTCATAGGCAAAACCTTATTACTTATTTTTCTAACATTTTCTAGAATTTATATATATTCTGTTTACATTCTAATTGTATATCATCTTTATCATACTAATTGTTTACCATCTTTATCATTATTATTTTAGTAGTATCACTTCAAAATTATTAGCAAAAAAAATTATATATTTTTCTAATATTCTCTTGTTTCCTCAATTAATTGCATATTCTTTTTTTCCTTTTCCAGTCATCAAATATAAACAGAATCCTTTTATTTATCTTATTTACTTCCAATTAAACCTGAGTGCTTTAATTGAAGCGTTAATTACAGAATTTTAGTTTTGTTTTATTTTTTCTATTTTTCTCAGCCATTAAGGTTTTTTTATGACGAATGATATCAAACAACCTTTTCACTGCCAATTAAGCCGATAGCTGAAATATAGTGGAATATCCCATTAACTTTCAGTTTTTTTTTTCTTTCTTTTTTCAAATTAATTGTTTACCTGCTTCTGACCGCACCAGAACTCTATACAATAAGTATTTTCTTGGCTTGTCGTAGATTATTATTATAATTATTATTATTATTATTATTATGTATTATTGTTATTATTATTGATATTATTATTATTAGTATTATTATTATTTATTATTATTATTATTATTATTTATTATTATTATTATTATTATTATTATGTATTATTGTTATTATTATTATTATTATTATTATTGATAATTGTTATTATTATTATTATTATTATTAGTAGTAGTAGTAGTAGTAGTAGTAGTAGTAGTATTGTTATTATCATTATTAGCTAAGCTACAACCATAGTTGGGAAAGCAAGATGCTATAAGCCCAAGGTCTCAACCAGGGAAAAGTAGCCCCGTGCTGAAAGGAAATAAAAAAATAAATAAACGAGACAATGAATCATTTAATAGAGTTCAAATCTCAACAATCAAAAGGTTAGTTTTCTTCAATCAACTTTATTATCTCTCACGGGAACTAATGGCCATGATAGCACAAGGTCATCTTAATCTCCTGTGTCCAAAACAAGAAATTCCTGACTCGTTTTACTTCTTAATATGATGGATTTAATTGTAGATTTACTATAGTCCATTTCTTTTAGCGATGCAGATTTGCACCGACTCGCAACGGTGCCCTTTTAGCGCGGAAAAGTTTCTTGGTCGCTGATTGGTTAGAATTATATCGTCCAACCAATCAGCGATCAGGAAAGTTTTCCGAGCTAAAAGGGCATCGCTGTGAGTCGGTGCAAATATGACTCGCTAAAAGAAATGGACCATAGTGTGACTTTGAGGGGTCAGGAACCGCTGTTCACTTCCAGCATTTTACATAACAGTTAATCCCTGCAAGTTTCATTACTGTACGATTAAAATTGTAGCCAGGAAACCGTTCACTAACAAACACACACACACACGCACAAACACTCAACCAAGGGCGAAAACATAACCTCCTTCCATCTTCGTAGGCGGAGGTAAAAAGATTTTCTACGAAGAAAGAAAATGAATAAGTCTGACGAAGTAAGGCACACACACAAACAGGGGAGGAAACATAACCTCCTTCCATCTTCGTAGGCGGAGGTAAAAAAGGTTTTCTACAAAGAAATGATTAATAAGTCTGACGAAGGTGTAATAAGACACACACAAACAGGGGAGAAAACATAACCTCCTTCCATCTTCGTAGGCGGAGTTAAAAGCTTTTCTACAAAGAAAGAAAAAGATTAATAAGTCTGATGAAGGTGTAATAAGACACACACAAACAAGGGAGAAAACAACCTCCTTCCAACTTCGTAGGCGGAGGTAAAAAGCTTTTCTACAAAGAAAAAAAAAATAATAAGTCTGACGAAGGTGTAATAAGACAAACACACAAACGGGAGAAAACACAACCTTCCATCTTCGTAGGCGGAGTTAAAAAGCTTTTCTACAAAGAAAAAAAAAAGGATTAATAAGAAGTCCGACGAAGGTGTAATAAGTAAGACACATTAAGACAAAAAAAGGGCGATAACATAACCTCCTTCCATCTTCGTAGGCGTAGGTAAAACGCCTTTCTTCAAAAAAAAAAAAAAAAAAAGGATTAATAAGAAGTCCGACGAAGGTGTAATAAGTAAGACACATTAAGACAAAAAAAGGGCGATAACATAACCTCCTTCCATCTTCGTAGGCGTAGGTAAAACGCCTTTCTTCAAAAAAAAAAAAAAAAAAAAAAAAGATTAATAAGAAGTCCGACGAAGGTGTAATAAATAAGACACATTAAGACAAAAAAAGGGCGATAACATAACCTCCTTCCATCTTCGTAGGCGTAGGTAAAACGCCTTTCTTCCAAAAAAAAAAAAAAGATTAATAAGAAGTCTGAGAAAGGTCTAATAAGTAAGTAATCAGCTCATCGCAGAGACCGCGTGATTAGTTTTTGATTGGACAATTCGTCCATTAAGATAACAATGGCTAATCAGGACAAGTGGAACACTCTCTTTCATCAGTATTAGACGCTACTGGAATAAGAGGAAAGAGGACAGATCCTTCCAGAGGTACAGAGCTTTCCAGAGTTCCAGATCCTTCTAGAGGTATAGATCCTTCTAGAGGTGCAGATCCTTCTAGAGTTCTAGATCCTTCTAGAGTTCCAGATCCTTCTAGAGTTACACATCCTTCTAGAGGTACAGATCCTTCTAGAGTTACACATCCTTCTAGAGGTACAGATCCTTCTAGAGGTACAGATCCTTCCAGATGTACAGATCCTTCCAGAGGTATAGATACTTGCATAGTTCCAGATTCATCTAGAGGTACAGATCCTTCCAGAGGTACAGATCCTTCTATAGGTGCAGATCCTTCCA
>NC_090739.1:5932208-5947208 GCF_036898095.1 Palaemon carinicauda
CTTATTTTAGAATGATTTATTGTTAATTTGCTCTCTTCATTTATTTATTTCCCTATTTCCTTTCCTCACAGGGCTATTTTTCCCTGTTGGAGCCCCTGGGCTTATATCATCTTGCTTTTCCAACTAGGGTTGTAGCTTTGATAGTAATAATAATAATAATAATGATAATCTGTAATTTGGTTTAAGATCCCCTCTAAGACGTTATATCTTATTACTCTTTTTCTTATATTTTTTAAGTTCTTATAGATTGTGTAGGAAAGAAATATTTTAATGCTGTTACTCTTCTTGAAATATTTTATTTTGATTGTTCATTAATTCTGTTGTAGTTTGTATATATTTCCATGTTTCCTTTCTTCACTGGGCTATTTTTCCCTGTAGGACCCTTTTGGCTTAAGCCTCTTGCTTTTTCAACTAGGGTTGTAGCTTAGCTAATGATAATAATAATAATAATAATAGACCAATGCGTCTAAATATAGTTTTGTTATAAGATAGCATAGCTGGACAATCTGGGACACTCAAACTAATAGGCCGATGCTTCTAACTATAGCTTATTTTTATAAATTCCATGGCTTTAGGAGCTTATTTTTATAAATTCCATGGCTTTAGGAGCTTATTTTTATAAATTCCATGGCTTTAGGAGCTTATTTTTATAAATTCCATGGCTTTAGGAGCTTATTTTTATAAATTCCATGGCTTTAGGAGCTTATTTTTATAAATTCCTTGGCTTTAGGAGCTTATTTTTATAAATTCCATGGCTTTAGGAGCTTATTTTTATAAATTCCATGGCTTTAGGACCTTATTTTTATAAATTCCATGGCTTTAGGAGCTTATTTTTATAAATTCCATGGCTTTAGGAGCTTAGTTTTATAAATTCCATGGCTTTAGGAGCTTATTTTTATAAATTCCTTGGCTTTAGGAGCTTATTTTTATAAATTCCTTGGCTTTAGGAGCTTATTTTTATAAATTCCTTGGCTTTAGGAGCTTATTTTTATAAATTCCTTGGCTTTAGGAGCTTATTTTTATAAATTCCTTGGCTTTAAGAGCTTATTTTTATAAATTCCTTGGCTTTAGGAGCTTATCTTTTATAAATTCCCTGGCTTTAGGACGTTACCTCCAGTGAATTTGGTAAGCCTAAGCCTAAAGAATACCCCAAAATTGGATTCAAACTTCAAAAGAAGCGTTAGGTCTACACAAAAATTGGATTATAACTTCAAAAGAACCCTTAGGTCTAGTTTGGTCTTTGAGCAAAGGGAGACTATAGGGGAGAGACCATAGGATAGAAGGGTGTACCTATGGATGTAAATGACCCTTCGTTATTGCCCATTCAGATGGTTTGTTGATTTCACCAGCCATAAAAATTCTGTTTAGAAAAATAGCTGTATAGAAGTTAGTAAGCTTTGAACCAGATTCACATAGGCGTAGTGTGGAGAGAGAGAGAGAGAGAGAGAGAGAGAGAGAGAGAGAGAGAGAGAGAGAGAGAGAGATTGTTCCTTTTCTGTCTAGGCGTAGTGTGGAGAGAGAGAGAGAGAGAGAGAGAGAGAGAGAGAGAGAGAGAGAGAGAGTGTTTGTTCTTTTTCTGTCTCTATTATTATTTTTATTATTATTACTACCAAAGCTACAACCCTATTGTCCATTTCTTTTATCGAGGCAGATTTGCACCGACTCGCAGCGGTGCCCTTTTAGCTCGGAAAATTTTCCTGATCGCTGATTGGTTGGAATTATCTCGTCCAACCAATCAGCGATCAGGAAACTTTTCCGAGCTAAAATGGCACCGCTGCGAGTCGGTGCAAATCTGCATCGCTAAAAGAAATTGACTATAGTTGGAAAAGCAAGATGCTATAAGCCCAAGGGCTCCAACAGGGAAAAATGGCCCAGTGAGGAAAGGAAATAAATAAATAAATGATGAGAATAAATTAACAATATATCATTCTATGGCAACTTTTGCATAGCACAGTTTTTTCTGAAGAGGCAACCAACTGTAAGTTAGCTAGTATTTTTGAGAACAGGACAGATATCAGAGGGATGGATGGAAACGAGTGGGGTGGATTTAACCAAATATATATATATATATATATATATATATATATATATATATATATATATATATATATATATATATATACTGTATATGAAACCATGATAAAAGAGTTTGCGAGGAAAAGGAACGAGATGTGTGTGAAGCAAGTTAGGAAAAGCTTGTGGTAGAAATTATGTGAATGTGGTGAGCATTGCAAAGGTATCACCACCATCTCTTACGCCTATTGACGCAAAGGGCCTCGGTTAGATATCGCCAGTCGTCTCTATCTTGAGCCTTTAATGCAACAGGCTATATGGCACACATATTTGAGTAGCGGCTTGTGAGCGGGAGTTCAGTAGGTTGAGAATAGTGATTTTTTTTTTTTATTGTGAAAAATTGGTGTGGTTGATCCGTAGAGCGAAGAAGCAATGAATGTAGCAGGTCCTCTTCAATAAAGAGAAAATGTTCTTTAAAACTAAGTCTCTTAGGCTTGTGCACAGTATTTATGGTTAAAAATGTGGATGGCAGTCGCGAGAAATATAGAAATACATCAACAATAATGTTAAAAGGTTAACACATATGAAAATATGAGTTGTAGTTAAGTTAAGAATGGTCTGGTCATGTAGGAAGTGTTGGGAGTCGATAGTAGAAAAGGTTCTTTAAAACTAAGTCTCTTAGGCTTGTGCGCAGTATTTATGGTTAAAAATGTGGATGGCAGTCGCGAGAAGTATAGAAATACCTCAACAATAGTGTTAAAAGGTTAACACATGAAAATATGAGTTGCAGTTAAGTTAAGAATGGTCTGGTCATGTAGGAAGTGTTGGGACTCGATAGTCAGGCGGAGAGGAACACCTGGAAATAGTTGATGTAGAAGAATTTTTGCACAAGAAAGAAGTAAGATAAAGGAAGTTGAACTCCCATAACAAATCTCCCTTTACGCTGAAAGATTACAACTTGACGTATTCTATTCATTGATAATTAATTCATTCTTCGTGTCTTCGCCGTTGTTAGTAGAATATAAAAATGTATGGAGTAATAGGGAGGGATGGGAGACAGAGAGATAGTAGATGGAATAAGGAAGAATGCCAGGGAGGTTGGTCTGGAATGAGAGTAATGGGGAGGGATGGGAGACAGAGAGATAGTAGATGGAATAAGGAAGAATGCCAGGGAGGTTGGTCTGGAATGAGAGTAATGGGGAGGGATGGGAGACAAGAAAGATAGTAGATGGAATAAGGAAGAATGCCAGGGAGGTTGGTCTGGAATGAGAGTAATAGGGAGGGATGGGAGACAGAGAGATAGTACAGTAGATGGAATAAGGAAGAATGCTGGGGAGGTTGGTCTGGAATGAGAGTAATAGGGAGGGATGGGAGACAAGAAAGATAGTAGATGGAATAAGGAAGAATGCCAGGGAGGTTGGTCTGGAATGAGAGTAATGGGGAGGGATGGGAGACAAGAAAGATAGTAGATGGAATAAGGAAGAATGCCAGGGAGGTTGGTCTGGAATGAGAGTAATAGGGAGGGATGGGAGACAGAGAGATAGTACAGTAGATGGAATAAGGAAGAATGCTGGGGAGGTTGGTCTGGAATGAGAGTAATGGGGAGGGATGGGAGACAGAGAGATAGTAGATGGAATAAGGAAGAATGCCAGGGAGGTTGGTCTGGAATGAGAGTAATAGGGAGGGATGGGAGACAGAGAGATAGTACAGTAGATGGAATAAGGAAGAATGCCAGGGAGGTTGGTCTGGAATGAGAGTAATGGGGAGGGATGGGAGACAGAGAGATAGTAGATGGAATAAGGAAGAATGCCAGGGAGGTTGGTCTGGAATGAGAGTAATGGGGAGGGATGGGAGACAGAGAGATAGTAGATGGAATAAGGAAGAATGCCAGGGAGGTTGGTCTGGAATGAGAGTAATGGGGAGGGATGGGAGACAGAGAGATAGTAGATGGAATAAGGAAGAATGCCAGGGAGGTTGGTCTGGAATGAGAGTAATGGGGAGGGATGGGAGACAGAGAGATAGTAGATGGAATAAGGAAGAATGCCAGGGAGGTTGGTCTGGAATGAGAGTAATAGGGAGGGATGGGAGACAGAGAGATAGTACAGTAGATGGAATAAGGAAGAATGCCAGGGAGGTTGGTCTGGAATGAGAGTAATGGGGAGGGATGGGAGACAAGAAAGATAGTAGATGGAATAAGGAAGAATGCCAGGGAGGTTGGTCTGGAATGAGAGTAATAGGGAGGGATGGGAGACAGAGAGATAGTACAGTAGATGGAATAAGGAAGAATGCTGGGGAGGTTGGTCTGGAATGAGAGTAATAGGGAGGGATGGGAGACAAGAAAGATAGTAGATGGAATAAGGAAGAATGCCAGGGAGGTTGGTCTGGAATGAGAGTAATGGGGAGGGATGGGAGACAGAGAGATAGTAGATGGAATAAGGAAGAATGCCAGGGAGGTTGGTCTGGAATGAGAGTAATAGGGAGGGATGGGAGACAGAGAGATGGTACAGTAGATGGAATAAGGAAGAATGCTGGGGAGGTTGGTCTGGAATGAGAGTAATAGGGAGGGATGGGAGACAGAGAGATAGTACAGTAGATGGAATAAGGAAGAATGCTGGGGAGGTTGGTCTGGAATGAGAGTAATAGGGAGGGATGGGAGACAGAGAGATAGTACAGTAGATGGAATAAGGAAGAATGCCAGGGAGGTTGGTCTGGAATGAGAGTAAAAGGGAGGGATGGGAGACAGAGAGATAGTACAGTAGATGGAATAAGGAAGAATGCCAGGGAGGTTGGTCTGGAATGAGAGTAATAGGGAGGGATGGGAGACAGAGAGATAGTACAGTAGATGGAATAAGGAAGAATGCCAGGGAGGTTGGTCTGGAATGAGAGTAAAAGGGAGGGATGGGAGACAGAGAGATAGTACAGTAGATGGAATAAGGAAGAATGCCAGGGAGGTTGGTCTGGAATGAGAGTAATAGGGAGGGATGGGAGACAGAGAGATAGTACAGTAGATGGAATAAGGAAGAATGCCAGGGAGGTTGGTCTGGAATGAGAGTAAAAGGGAGGGATGGGAGACAGAGAGATAGTACAGTAGATGGAATAAGGAAGAATGCCAGGGAGGTTGGTCTGGAATGAGAGTAATAGGGAGGGATGGGAGACAGAGAGATAGTACAGTAGATGGAATAAGGAAGAATGCCAGGGAGGTTGGTCTGGAATGAGAGTAAAAGGGAGGGATGGGAGACAGAGAGATAGTACAGTAGATGGAATAAGGAAGAATGCCAGGGAGGTTGGTCTGGAATGAGAGTAATAGGGAGGGATGGGAGACAGAGAGATAGTACAGTAGATGGAATAAGGAAGAATGCTGGGGAGGTTGGTCTGGAATGAGAGTAATAGGGAGGGATGGGAGACAGAGAGATAGTACAGTAGATGGAATAAGGAAGAATGCCAGGGAGGTTGGTCTGGAATGAGAGTAAAAGGGAGGGATGGGAGACAGAGAGATAGTACAGTAGATGGAATAAGGAAGAATGCCAGGGAGGTTGGTCTGGAATGAGAGTAATAGGGAGGGATGGGAGACAGAGAGATAGTACAGTAGATGGAATAAGGAAGAATGCCAGGGAGGTTGGTCTGGAATGAGAGTAATAGGGAGGGATGGGAGACAGAGAGATAGTACAGTAGATGGAATAAGGAAGAATGCCAGGGAGGTTGGTCTGGAATGAGAGTAATAGGGAGGGATGGGAGACAGAGAGATAGTACAGTAGATGGAATAAGGAAGAATGCCAGGGAGGTTGGTCTGGAATGAGAGTAATGGGGAGGGATGGGAGACAAGAAAGATAGTAGATGGAATAAGGAAGAATGCCAGGGAGGTTGGTCTGGAATGAGAGTAATAGGGAGGGATGGGAGACAGAGAGATAGTACAGTAGATGGAATAAGGAAGAATGCTGGGGAGGTTGGTCTGGAATGAGAGTAATAGGGAGGGATGGGAGACAAGAAAGATAGTAGATGGAATAAGGAAGAATGCCAGGGAGGTTGGTCTGGAATGAGAGTAATGGGGAGGGATGGGAGACAGAGAGATAGTAGATGGAATAAGGAAGAATGCCAGGGAGGTTGGTCTGGAATGAGAGTAATAGGGAGGGATGGGAGACAGAGAGATGGTACAGTAGATGGAATAAGGAAGAATGCTGGGGAGGTTGGTCTGGAATGAGAGTAATAGGGAGGGATGGGAGACAGAGAGATAGTACAGTAGATGGAATAAGGAAGAATGCCAGGGAGGTTGGTCTGGAATGAGAGTAATGGGGAGGGATGGGAGACAAGAAAGATAGTAGATGGAATAAGGAAGAATGCCAGGGAGGTTGGTCTGGAATGAGAGTAATAGGGAGGGATGGGAGACAGAGAGATAGTACAGTAGATGGAATAAGGAAGAATGCCAGGGAGGTTGGTCTGGAATGAGAGTAATGGGGAGGGATGGGAGACAGAGAGATAGTAGATGGAATAAGGAAGAATGCCAGGGAGGTTGGTCTGGAATGAGAGTAATAGGGAGGGATGGGAGACAGAGAGATAGTACAGTAGATGGAATAAGGAAGAATGCCAGGGAGGTTGGTCTGGAATGAGAGTAATAGGGAGGGATGGGAGACAGAGAGATGGTACAGTAGATGGAATAAGGAAGAATGCTGGGGAGGTTGGTCTGGAATGAGAGTAATAGGGAGGGATGGGAGACAGAGAGATAGTACAGTAGATGGAATAAGGAAGAATGCCAGGGAGGTTGGTCTGGAATGAGAGTAAAAGGGAGGGATGGGAGACAGAGAGATAGTAGATGGAATAAGGAAGAATGCTGGGGAGGTTGGTCTGGAGTGAGAGTAATAGGGAGGGATGGGAGACAGAGAGATAGTAGATGGAATAAGGAAGAATGCTAGGGAGGTTGGTCTAGAATGAAAGTAATAGGGAGGGATGGGAGACAGAGAGATAGTAGATGGAATAAGGAAGAATGCTAGGGAGGTTGGTCTAGAATGAAAGTAATAGGGAGGGATGGGAGACAGAGAGATAGTAGATGGAATAAGGAAGAATGCCAGGGAGGTTGGTCTAGAATGAGAGTAATAGGGAGGGATGGGAGACAGAGAGATAGTAGATGGAATAAGGAAGAATGCCAGGGAGGTTGGTCTAGAATGAAAGTAATAGGGAGGGATGGGAGACAGAGAGATAGTAGATGGAATAAGGAAGAATGCTAGGGAGGTTGGTCTAGAATGAAAGTAATAGGGAGGGATGGGAGACAGAGAGATAGTAGATGGAATAAGGAAGAATGCCAGGGAGTTTGGTCTAGACAAGGAAATGTGTTAGATAAAAAAGATTATTTTTTTAATCAACTCCTACGAGTATATAGAAAAAGTACACTGCTGAAGATGGGTAAATGAAGTATTAAGGACTCCTTTCAGGTAGTTCAAGATTACATTTTTTGTTGGGTCTATGTAATTATGTATCCGGCTTTTGTTGTTTTTCATTTATGACATACTTTGAAATTACTTTTTTTTTCGTGGAATTTATACTTCCTAGTTCTCCTGCTTGAGGGTACACTCGGGCACACTAGTCTATTTAATTTCTCTTTTTCTTCTTTTGTTAAAGTTTTCATAGTTTATATTGAAGTATTATAGTTGTTGTTCTTAAAATATTTAATTTTTCCATGTTTCCTTTCCTCACTGAGCTATTTTCCCTGTTGGGGGCCCCTGGGATTATAGCATCCTGCTTTTCCAACTAGGGTTGTAGTTTAGCAAGTAATAATAATAATAATAATAATAATAATAATACTGGTACTATTATTAGTAATACGTTGACTAATGAGTTTTCTGGAATACACAAATGTAAAGCAAATGAGACCTGATATCTATATAAGGAGTTAGAAATATATATTCATATAATTTCATTGTCAATTGTTAGAACTAGATTGGTTGCCAACGAGTATTTCTTAATTCTAATAGGTAGGTCTTCTCCATCATGAGACTCAATACTACACAGTATTGGAGAAGTTTTATTCCAGCTGTGACCAAGTTGTGGAATGATCTTCCGAATCGGGTAGTTGAATCAGAAGAACTTCAAAAGTTCAAAGTTGCAGCAAATGTTTTCATGTTGAACAGGCTGACATAAGTCTTTTTATAGTTTATATATGACATATCTGTTTTGACGTTGTTACTGTTTTAGAATGATTTATTGTTAATTTGATCTCATCATTTATTCATTTCCTTATTTCCTTTCCTCACTGGGCTACCTTTCCCTATTGGAGCCTTTGGGCTTATAGCATCTTACATTTCCAACTAGGGTTGTAGCTTGGGTAGTAGTAATAATAATAATAATAATAATAATACGATGAACTAGGCCCAGCGAAATAAAAACTCCAATAAAGCATAGACCAATCTTATAATAAAGAGCATTAGTGTTAGGTCTACTGTATACTATCTTAATTAACTCATTAAAACATCATTAATAATCTTTAACGTCAGTGAGTATTATGTTCGTACATGCTTGCAAATCTTGGGGTGATCAACATAGTTTTCATCCTTTGCGCTTCACACATCTTAAAATACCGTTACAAGTGTAACAATGTAGTAAACAAATATATATATATATATATATATATATATATATATATATATATATATATATATATCGTAAATTAAAACACGTGCTGCCTTTCATCATTCAATCTAGACCTATCTTGTCCTGCAGATCAAGTCTGGGTTCACAGCAGCCGTAGGTTTTGTCCTGAAACGGTTATACATGTTTTGCTTATTCATATTTAATTTCCGGCCAAGTTTTTAAGCTAAATGACTAACGTCCATTTAAGATCAGTCGTTATTTTATCGTCTTGTCAGATCAGTGTTGGAATTCGTCGATACACAATAAAAAAAATACAATTAATTAGAAACATTCGAATTCAACTCTTAACTCCACAAGTCTTCTACCGGAGTCCGGGAGTTAGTCCCTAGATTTAAAATTTTGACTCTCTTTTTAGATTTAAACTAGGGAGTTAGTTGTTTATTTTCTGATAGATTTCTTTTGAAATAATCAAATAAACAAATTAGTCATTGTGACTTTGGTTAGATATTCATATAACGTTAAAAAACGAGATTTCTATTTGAATCTAGGGATATTTTTGTGTTGATCTAGGGATATTTTTGGGTCGTGACGTATGGCAATTTTGACTTTTTAACGTTAAACTAGGGAGTTAGTTGTTTCTTTTCTGAGAGATTTCTTTTGAAATACTCAAATAAACAAATTAGTCATTGTGAATTTAGTTAGATATTCATATAACGTTAAAAACACCGAAATTTCTATTTGAATCTAGGGATATTTTTTGTGTTGATCTAAGGATTTATTGGGGGTCGTGACGTATGGCAGCCCTGCTAACGCTAAATACTACACTTAGACTGTAGTAAGGTACCTTAGTTTATATCTTCCTATGGGATTGTAATGACGTATGATCTGTGTCTCTTCCCGGTGCCTATTATGGATTACGTTCCATTTTAGTGCAAAATTCCAATAGTTCTAATAGCCAGGCCTCCTCAACACCATGAGACTCAATACTACACAGTATTCTAGAAATTTTATTCCAGCTGTGGCCAAGTTGTGGAATGATCTTCCTATTCTTGTAGTTGAATCGATTGAACTTCAAAAGTTCAAACTCGCAGCAAATGTTTTTATGTAAAACAAGCTGACGTAAGTCTTTTTATAGTTTAAATATGACATATCTTTTTTGACGTTGTTACTGTTTTTAGAATGATTTATTGTTTATTTGTTCTCATCATTTATTTATTTCCTTATTTCCTTTTCTCACTGGGCTATTTTTCCCTACTGGAGCCCTTGGGCTTGTAGCATCTTGTTTTTCCAACTAGAGTGTTGGCTTGGATAATAATAATAATAATAATAATAATATCGCGTGTTTTTAAGTTCAGGAGTGTGTTCGTCAAAAACTATTTAATGTTATTGAACCAGTGTTTTTTTTTTTCAACAGTTATAAATACTGGTGTTTTTTTTAATTAACTATATATTAATCTTTGTAATAACCTTCCTCGCTTGTGAATAAAAGCAAATAGAAATCGTGTTCACGTAAGGAGAAGGTTTGCTAGGCCTAGGGCCGTATGGAACCGTTTCCTCCGTCATCTTTTATTAGACATGTATGAAAAAAAAAACCAAGATGATATAAATATAAAGTTTAATATCTCTATATATTTATGTAACCCAGAAATTGTTAAGCAAATGCTGATTTTAAAGCAAATCACAACGCTGACTAAACCTGACGTTAGCTTGTGAGCGTGAAACTGAATGAAGGTTCTCAGGAAAAGATAGAATGAATATATGAGAGACCGGATGTTGGTTTTTAGACTATACTCATTTTTTTAATTATTTATTTTTTTTTAATGAGGCGCATTTGCACAGACTCGCAGGGGTGCCCTTTTAGCACGGAAAAGTTACCTGCTAGACGATTGGTTAGAATTATTTTGTTCAACCAATGAGCGATTAGGAGACTTTTCCGAGCTAAAAGGGCGTTGGTTGAACAAAATAATTCTAACCAATCGGCTAGCAGGAAACTTTTCCGAGCTAAAAGGGCACCCCTGCGAGTCGATGCAAATCTGCCTCACTAAAAAGAATTGACTATAGTTTACTTAGTTTACCAAACCAACCCATTGATATTAGTGTTATTATGAATAAGGATTTATGTTAATTTTTCAGCAGGTCACCATCTAGCTCTCAAGAATACTCTGTTCCATGTTATTGCCTAAATCTAGCCGTACAACCTAGATTTACCTATGGTAAGCAGCTCTTTTAGGAGAAGGACACTCTAAAATCAAACCATTGTTCTCAAATCATGGGTAGTGCCATAGCCTTTGTACCATGGTCTTCTATCGTCTTGGGTTAGAGTTCTCTTGCTTGAGGGTACACTTAGGCACATTTTTTTATCTTATATCTTATTTCTCTTCCTCTTGTTTTGTTAAAGTTTTTTATAGTTTATAAAGTGATATTTATTTTGATATTGTTGCTCTTCTTAAAATATTTTATTTTTTCCTTGTTTCCTTTCCTCACTGAGCTACTTTCCCTGTTGGAGCCCCTGGGCTTATAGCATCCTGCTTTTCCAACTAGGGTTGTGGCTTAGCAAGTAATAATAATAAAGATAATACCTTATATCTTGCTTTATTTACTTAGAAGATTACTTTCGTAGTCTTTCTCCGCAAGTAAATTCTTTTTTTGTTACGTAATGTATGATCTTCAATATTTTGTAGTGTCATACTGCTTAATCTGAATTAATGGTCAAATCCACGCTATCCTAACCCAGAAAAAGTATAGGCCTATATATAAATTAAAGATTAGGAGTGTGGCTTTTCCAGGAGTGTAATACCTCTCTCATGACTTATCGTCAGTTACCAGACAGACCTTATTTTAGTTAGGTCCAGTGGTACAAGCCATTAGATTTCCCGGCCCAGTTATTTAGTAAATAGCATTTCGCATGAGCGGTTTTTGTGAACAAACTGAAAACTAATTTATGTGATTAATGTCGCATGATTGAATGGGAGTGTTGTATGAATTGATAAATAAGAGCCTATTTATCGTGTAGGCCTACCTTTTTTAATAGCCTTGTCAACTGCTTTTCTGTCACGAACAACACAGCTATGTCGATTATTTAAAGGCCGCTCATGAATGGCAGAGGCAAGGGACAGTGACATTGCCCTACCAAGCAGGACAATGCCCTAGAGACTGACCATATTTCATATGATCAGCGCCCAAGTTCCCTCTCCACCCAAGCTAATGTGACGGGCCGAGAGAGGAGTTGTGAAATCAAAGGCAGATTGGAAACGACTGAGTTATATTGTTGTGGAACACTCTCCTTATATACAAAACCTCAAGGCAACAGGACATGACAAGTTCACAAGACAGACAAAATCACAGAGGAAAAACCAGACTTGAATTTTCATGTTCGTTTTAGTGCGAGGGAAGAGCGAAGATACAACCATAATATATACAAAAGGAATTATGTACAATTGTGTGAAACATGGTTGGTACATGGCTCCCCCCCTAAAAATGACATACTGTACATGTTAAATAGGGCGCCCTGATCTAGAGAGGCGAACTGTAGGCGGGTCATCTGGCAGAAGATAAGCAGGTTTTAGACGATCAATGGAGTCCCAGTCTTCTTTGCCCCGAATGTTTAGGAGGAATGCTTTCGGACTGCGTCGGATCACAAGGTAAGGTCCCGTGTAAGGGGGCGTTAACGGTGGCTTGCTGGTGTCGTTGCGCAGGAAGACGTGCGTTGCAGAGTGCAAGTCCGTTGGTATGTGATGCTTCGCTGGGGGCTTGTAAGTCTGGCGGCACGGAGTAAATTTTCCCACGACGTGACGTATGCGCTGGAGATCGTCGGAGGAGGTTGTAGAAGGAAAAAAACTCGGCAGGGACGACCAACGGGTCACCATACACCATTTCGGCTGCCGAGACGTCGAGGGCGTCTTTAGGAGTGGTCCTTAGTCCAAGGAGGACCCAGGGAAGCTGAGTAAACCAGTTGCAATCCTTGCAGCGGGACATCAAAGCTGCTTTGAGGGTGCGATGAAAACGTTCAACCATTCCATTGGCAGCGGGGTTGTAGGCCGTTGTGTGATGTAGGGTGATGCCCAGGAGATTCGCTAATGACGTCCATAATTGAGAGGTGAAAGTGGTTCCCCTGTCAGAAGTAATATGCTCAGGGATACCGAATCTTGAAATCCATCCAGAGAGTAAGGCAGATGTACATGAGGCGGACGTTGCAGTTTCCATGGGAATGGCTTCAGGCCAACGAGTGGAGCGGTCGATGACGGTAAACAGGTAACGATGTCCTTGTGATGTGGGTAGGGGGCCTACAACGTCGACGTGAATGTGTGCGAAACGACGCTGAGGTTGAGGAAAGGTGCCCAGTCCTGAATCCGTGTGTCGATGTACTTTGGAAGTTTGGCAAGAAGTACAGGCACGGACCCAATCCTTAGCATCCTTAGAAATGCCGTGCCAAATGAACTTTGCCTTCAGCAGCTGTGCAGTAGAACGGCACGAGGGATGTGAAAGGCCGTGGATGAAATCAAACACCTGTCGGCGCATGGGAGCAGGAATCCAAGGTCGCGGTCTACCAGTACTGACGTCACAGAGGAGGGTGGTGTTGGAGTTTTCGAGGGGAAAATCCTCCCAACGGAGGGACGTGCAGGATGTCCTACAAGCTTGATACTCTAGATCCTGTCGTTGGGCTTCAGCCAGGGCGTTGTAATCCAATCCCAGTTGAACGGCAGCCAACGTGTTTCTTGACAGGGCATCGGCAACGGGATTCATTTTCCCAGGGACGTATTGGAGGGTGCAATTGTATTCAGCCACGGCGGAGAGATGTCGGCGTTGACGGGCGGACCAGGCGTCAGACTGTCGAGTGAAGGCGTGAACCAGAGGCATATGGTCTGTGCGAATGACGAAGGGCGTACCTTCTAAGAAATGGCGAAAGTGACGGACAGCCAGGTGCACCGCCAGCAATTCTCGATCGAAGGTAGAATAACCCGATTCTGCCTTGGACAGTTTTCTGCTGAAGAAGGCCAATGGGCGGGGCGAGCTTTTGACCACCTGCTCGAGTACTGCACCAATAGCGACGTCGCTGGCATCGGTGGAGAGAAGGAGAGGGGCGTGTGGGATAGGAAAAGTGAGAGCCGCAGCAGTTGATAGGGCCTTCTTTGCATTGCAGAAGGCCGCTTCTGGAAGGGGACCCCACTTCAAGTCCTTTGGCTTGCCCTTGAGGGAGGCGTAGAGGGGAGCAAGAGTGGCGGCAATGGCTGGCAGAAAACGGTGATAATAGTTGATCATGCCCAAGAATTCCTGCAGAGCTTTGACGGTCGAGGGCGTGGGGAAATTCTGAACGGCTGCTACCTTCTCAGGGAGGGGATGGACTCCTTCAGGAGTGATACGGTGCCCTAAGAACGACACTTCGTTGGCGCCAAAGGTACACTTGTCGTACCGGACTACAAGGCCGTTTTGTTGCAGGCGGTCGAGCACGATGCGCAGGTGACGGAGGTATTCCTCTTTTGAGGAGGAGAACACAAGTATGTCGTCCACATAACATACACAGAAAGGGAGGTCCCCTAAGATGCCATCCATGAGACGTTGAAACGTTGCCCCAGCATTACGAAGGCCAAAACAGGATTAATTGAAGGTGTATGTACCAAACGGAGTGGTGATGGCGGTCTTGGGGATGTCTTCTGGGTTCATAGGCACCTGATAATACCCCTTCAGGAGGTCGAGCGTAGAGAAAACCTTTGCTTTGTGCAGGTAGGAGGTTACATCGGCAATGTTTGGGAGGGGGTAGTGATCCGGTTCTGTTTGCATGTTCAGGCGCCTGTAATCCCCGCACGGACGGAGGGAGCCGTCTTTCTTCAGAACGATGTGTAAGGGTGACGACCATGGGCTGGAGGCCTTTTGGCAAAGGCCCATTTTCTCCATTTCGGCGAACGTCTGTTTGGCGGCTGCCAATCGTTCCGGTGCCAGACGTCTGAATTTTGCGAAGACTGGGGGTCCCGTCGTCTTGATATGGTGATAAATACCGTGCTTAGCAGGAACCGTGGGCGTTTGGCGAAGTTCTGGACGGAAAACTTCCGGGTACGACGTGAGGAGGTGGGCGTAGGCATCCGTGGGTGCGCTGATGTGGAGAGCGAGGTTAGAGGGGGCGGGTTGAAGAGGTGTCGACAAGTACGAGTCCGCGTTGACCAATCGTCGGTGGGCGACATCGACCAGAAGGTGGAAATGAGAGAGGAAATCCGCACCGAGGATTGGCATTGTGACGTCAGCAACGAGAAACTTCCAATTGAATTTACCTTTTCCGAACGATAATGTGAGGCTCTCGTAACCGTAGGTGGGTATCGCAGATCCGTTGGCAGCTACCAAGCGGACGTCGGCAGATATAGACAGACTACGTCGTGCCTTGAAGAGTTTCCTTGGCAAAAGAGAACGACAAGCACC
>NC_090739.1:5952208-5956698 GCF_036898095.1 Palaemon carinicauda
TCCTCATGGTAAGGGTAGAAGAGACTTTAGCCATGGTAAGCAGCTCTTCTAGGAGAACACTCCAAAATCAAACCATTTTTCTCTTGTCTTGGGTAGTGCCATAGCCTCTGTACCATGGTCTTCTACTGTCATGGATTAGAGTTCTCTTGCTTGAGGGTACACTCGGGCACACTATTTTATCTAGGGTAATTTCACTGTCCTTTTGTTTTGTTAAAGTTTTTATAGTTTATATAGGAGTGATTTATTTTAATGCTGTTGCTGTTCTTAATTTTTTTTTCTTGTTTCATTTCCTCACTGGGCTATTTTCCCTGTTGGGGCCCCTGCCCTTATAGCATCTTGCTTTTCCAATTAGGGTTGTAGCTTAGCAAGTAATAATAATAATGATAATAATAATAATGATAATGATAATAATAATAATGATAATGATAATAATATAGCTTTGCTACTTCAATTTGTTAAATTTCTCGGCGCTGTTTCATTTTTTTCTGTTTGTTTTTCCCTGTGGTATCTATACTACAAGTTCCCAGCTGATGTGTTGGTCTATATAACATATATATTTATACATGATGAATAAATATAATGATAAATTTAATGTTTTACATTTGGCAAACGTTCCTATGATGTGGACTTTGCGCCCAAAGCTTATTTCTCCTTTTATCATACTGAAGGAAATTCTCATTTATTGCTCTAGCGGTCGGGTCGCGAGGGAGAGCCGGTTTGATGGTAATTCAGTTGGAAAGATTCCCTTTGATCTGAAATGATTCCACTTACAGAGAAACCTTCTAATATCGGAATGGGGATTTAAATCACCCATCTGCAATCACGTTGGATTTATTCGAAGCTGATTGTCATGGCAATTGAGTATATGCGATTTATTTGACATTTACATCATCAATATTTCCATTTCATTGACTTTGCTTATCTTCAGTTAATGTTTCAGGTTGCGGTGGCCTGTTGGTAACGTCCTTGCCTTGGTGATCGTGAGACTAGGGTTCGAGTCCTTTATCTGACATTTACATCATCAATATTTCCATTTCGTTGACCTTGTTATCTTCAGGTGATGTTTCAGGTTGCGGTGGCCTGTTGGTAATGTCCTTGCCTTGGTGATCGTGAGACTAGGGTTCGAGTCCTGCTCGAACTTGTTAGTTCATTTGGTCGCTGCAACCGCATCATCCTTTTGAGCTAATGATGGGGTGTTTGGGGGAGCCTATAGGTCTATATGCTGAGTCACCAGCTTGGCCCTCCTTGGTCCTAGCTTGGGTGGAGAGGGGGCTTGGGTGCTGGTCATATGAATATTTGGGCAGTCTCTAGGGCATTGTCCTGCTTGATAAGGGAATGTCACTGTGCCTTGCCTCTTGCCATTTAAGAACGGCATTTTAGCCTTTAAGCGGAATCATTTTAGTGCATGATAACTATGATTTTTTTACACGGTGATTTTGTGGAAATTTAAAATTGTGATATAAGTAAACCTCATAATAAGGCAATTAGCATACACTTATTCTTTATTTGAATTGACGCACGCGAGAACATGTCATCATACCGCAAACAATTTAACGTAGAATTTAATACGAACGGGAAGAAAACCTGAATTTCTGAGGTTTTGAAAAATAAAAACCAATTTACTTTGGCCATAGCTTAAAAAAGCTTTACCTAAAAGCCCGTGTACAGTATTATTGGGCACCTTTTGTGTTGTAAATTTATGGTAACTTTTTTTTTTTCCTTTTTATTAAAAAGTTAAATTACATATTCTTTACAATCACAATATTTACAGTATAATCACATTTAATTGCATTTTTCTATAAACAAATCCATCTAATTTAACAATTTACAACATCACACAACTTGATTTTAATTTTTAGTAACTCAAAAACAATAATTTATATACTTTTTGGTGTTGTAAATTTATGGTAACTAGTACTATGCCTATTGAGGCCCCTTGCGTCAACAGGTGCAGGAAGAGATGATGATGATGATGATGAACTATAGTGCAATAAAGATGAAAGTGTAGACACGAACAGCGAGTACGATGACTCTGATTGTGTAGAGTTGTAGACCCTAACAAATGAAGCACCACCACTTGACCGAAGTAGTTTATGAGGGAGCAATATTCGAACGTGGTGTGCCCTACACAAGTGTTACCAGATGCACACAAGCCTCTGTATTGAACTAGAGTTTAGAGTTCATGGGACATTCGGTCTGCAAATACTGACATGTATCTGATATGTATGCATGATGTACCGTATTACTTCATGACAGAGAGAGAGAGAGAGAGAGAGAGAGAGAGAGAGAGAGAGTTATCTCCTCTGTGGTGCTCTATCCCGAGTCTTTTTGGTAGCTATTAAGGAAGAGCCAAAGAAACAGTGGCAATCACCAAATGGATAGCAAAAAATGATACGTTATGATGGGATAAAAGAGAGGAAACGAAATCTGAATCCCGTGTGGAAGGCTGCAGAAATTGGTGGCGGTAGTCTTAGTTGACGGGATTCTAAAATCACACACACACACACACACACACACACACACACACACACACACATATATATATATATATATATATACTAAGGCACTTCCCCCAATTTTGGGGGGGGGGGGGGTAGCCGACATCAACAAATGAAACGAAAACTAAAAGGGGACCTCTACTCTCTACGTTCCTCCAGCCTAACAAGGGACTCAACCGAGTTCAGTTGGTACTGCTAGGGTGCCACAGCCCACCCTCCCACTTTTAAAATAATGTGTATACAATTATAGTATATATTTAAATAGTTTGAGTAATCCTTGATAATCTCTTGATAAACAAACCTCCTGCATACAAATGTGCATGCATAACTACGCTGGATTATCCTATGAAAGTAGGTGGAATGAACAACTGAGAACTTCCGAATAATGCAAGAAAATTTGTGAATGCATGTAGAGAGAGAGAGAGAGAGAGAGAGAGAGAGAGAGAGAGAGAGAGTTATAGACGTGCTTTAACGTTACTTGGGTCGGAACTCAAAAGAAGTGTCAGCCTCTTTTGACTGTATAATGTGAGTAAACTAGATGCTTATGAAAGATATTGCAAAATGATTTTCAAATAACAGCCACCCGGAAGCTGGGGCCCTTTCGTGGATTTGTATTTTTACCTCCGCCAACGAAGTTTGGAGGAGGATACGTTTTCGCCCTTGTTTGTCCGCTTGTCTTTGTTTATGAATTACTTTCTGGCCATAATATTACTCATAGAGTAGTGAAACTTTCAGGGATTAATTGTTAAGACGTGGAAGTGATTCAATTTTGAGAGTCCTAGGTCAAAGGTCAAGGTAGAGGTCTAGGAAGAATGTTCACTGAATTTATTTAACCCTAACCTTAACCCCAAGTTCGCACATGGTTGTCACACATACTTCAAATACGCCTACGGTCTAAATGGATTCTGGGAAAGGCAAGCTGGTTTCAAGAAATAAGCTGCCGTGTCGTAGGTCTGCACTCTGAGTGCTTTTCTAGTTTTTTAATGAAAGAGTATCTTGCCTGCAGAACCCTTCTTAAGCCCATTTACAGTGTGTACACTTATGGTACTGGAGCCGCAGCTCTATTCACTTTCAAATTTAAGTGATGTTGGTGAAGCATGGCAAAGAACCAAACCACTTGCTAATAGTTTCCTTGTTCACATTGTACGGTTAGCGACTTCCCGTCTCTCTCTCTCTCTCTCTCTCTCTCTCTCTCTCTCTCTCTCCACACATGATACTCAGCATAACCTCATTCTGTGTGCTGGTGGGGATTGGGCTCGTAAGAAAGACTATAATCCCTATAAATGTCATGTAAGTAGTGCGTATTTATAATTTGTATTGCTGGAGGATTAAATCTATCAGCCGTAGACTACTCCATAAGAAACCTCTCTCTCTGTCTCTCTCTCTCTCTCTCTCTCTCTCTCTCTCTCTCCTCTCTCTCTCTCCATGTTTTAGTTGTTTTCACAGATGATTTAGTGTTTTGATCAGGGATACAAATGACGATATAAGGTGAAGGATGATATGGAGAGAATAGGTTTGGTTGAAGAGGATGCCTTTGATAGAAGGCATTGGAGAGGGTGCATCAGGCAACCAACCCCTTAATGTAGGGATAAGGGGGGGTGGGGAGGGGAAGAGGATAAGAGATATAAAGGTGTTTAATGTACAATTTTATTCATATAATTATCCAGCATATTTACGCCTGCACCTTTGTATGCATATAAATTCAGCATGGTTGTGTTTATCAAGAATATTTTATTGACGATTGGAATTACTCAAATGGTGATTACAAAGTGTGTATATATATATATATATATATATATATATATATGATTTTGTGTGTATTTTGAATTCCCTTAACTACCGCCACCAATTCCTGCAGTCTCCCATTGGGGATTCAAGACTCATCACCATTTCGTTTTCTCTCGTTTATCCTAATCACAACGTATCATTTTCTGGTGTCCACTTACGGCTTTCCGTTAACAATCAACAACCGACTAGGAGTAGAGGGGAGAT
>NC_090739.1:5962198-5964698 GCF_036898095.1 Palaemon carinicauda
CAAAACCAAATAGCAATTTCCATAAAAGGTAAAACAAAATAGCAATTTCCATAGAGAAAAGGCAAAACTAAATAGCAATTCCTATAAAGAAAGGGCAAAGCATAGACTAAACGTATCGAATCCTTTTATAAAGCCTCAGTCCTTTCTACGGATTGCTTGAATAAACATAAAGTAAACTAAATATATAAATATTTATTACATTTTTCTTAGTTCCAACAAATCCTGAAGGGTAACTATTACTAACGCCCTTAAGAACAGGGTATTGTGGTAGCCTATGGGAAACGTCCCTGCCTGTAGTTCTGCTAGACTGGGGTTCGAGATCCACACAAGCTTGATAGTTTCTTGTAGTGTCTAAAATATCACCATCATTGTGAGCAAAGTAGGAGCCTATAAATTTACCTACTGAATAATTAGCAGCCATTGCCTGATCCTCCCTGGTACTAGCTTCGGTAGAGATGGGTTTGGGCGATGACTATATGTAAATGTGGTTAGTCTCTAGGGCAGTGTCACTGTCCCTTACCTCTGCCATTCATAAGCAACCTTTAAACCTTTAAAACACAGGTTATGAAAGGAATATGGTAACATATTTTAATATGGCTACTGTTCTTAAAATATTCTATTTTCGGTTTTTCCTTTCCTTACTGGGCTATTTTCCATGTTGGAGCCTCTGGGCTTATAGCATCCTGTTTTTCCAGCTAGGGTTGTAGCTTAGCTAGTAATAATAATAATAATAATAATAACAATAATAATAATAATAATAATAATAATAATAACAATAATAATAATAATAATAATAACAGGATCGTAGACAGTTTAACAAGATACAGAAAATATGATCAATAAATATCTAACGGGGACTGTTGATGATGACCGTGGCTTGAGATGCAATATGCAAAGGTAATCAAGAAACCTGATTTGAAATCAGATTACTTAAGGGATTACTTTGGGTCGTTTCCACGGCCCCGAAACTAGAACAGTCAATAACAAAATTAGAGCATTTGTTTATATATATATATATATATATATATATATATATATATATATATATATATATATATATATATATATACATATATATAATACATATATACATATATATACATATATATATATATATATATATGTATATATATATGTATATATATACATATACATACATACATTCATATATATATATATATATATATATATATATATATATATATATATATATATATATATATATATATATACACACACATTATATATATATACATATATATATATATATGTATATATACATATATATATACATATTTATACATACATACATACATACATACATACATATATATATATATATATATATATATATATATATATATATATATATATATGCATGTATGTATATATATAAACAAAAGCAAATTATGCATTTATATAAACAAAATATAATATGTTTGCTCGAATTGTATGAGGTTCCTACAATTTATTTCTAACTTTCTAATTAAATTCCCTTTAACTCTTACAGTATATATGAATTATTCTCATAGTCCACATGCTGGGTAACAACTATGCTTAACTTTCATTTATTCAATTACCTGGACATCGTCAAGAGATGTTATTTAAAAGCATCTTTTTATGGTTCATTACTTTTTTTAGAATGATTTATTGTTAATTTGTTCTCTTCAGTTATTTATTTCCTTATTTCCTTTCCTCACTGGGCTATTTTTCCCTATTGGAGCCCCTGGGCTTATAGCATCTTGCTTTTCCAATTAGGGTTGTAGCTTGGATAGTAATAATAATAATAATAAGTTCTCCTTGTGCCAACACGGGCTCTTGCTCCCATGAACAACAGTGAAGTGAAATTAAAAACTAGAAATACAATGGCGTGATTTAAAGTTAAAGTATATATGAAAACAGGCTGCAATTTCTTTAAATCATGAAGCAGCCAAGGTAGGAGGGAAATAAAACATTTATAGCAGTGAGTTCGGGTTGCGGTACAAGATTTACTACGACAATTTTGTTTATTCCGGATGAATAGCTTATAAACTCTACGGAATGTTCCCTTCAGATTTCAGTTACTAACTTAAAGTGGTTGGATTGTTAGAGAACTTCCGTCGGGAAGTCGTAAATGATATAAAAGGAAGATTTAAAAGGAAAGGATAAAATAGGTTTCAAGGAAGGAAAGCCTAAGGAAATTAAGTACTGGGTAAATATGTATTGTATTTACAGAAGTTCCAGCAAATCATGAAGGGTAATTATTACGAATACCATTATGAAATATAAGTATTGAAAAAAATCTATGTAAAAATCGATGTAGTAATTATCAAAGTCACAAAACCTATAGAAAAAAAAAGTTTTACAGAGAGGAGAGTTTCTTCAATAATTGACGAAATCACAAAACATATAGAAAAAAAGTTTTAAAGCGAGGAAATTTTCTTCAATAATTAACGAAACCTATAGAAAAAAAGTTTTAAAGAGAAGAGCTTTTCTTCAATAATTAACGAAACCTATAAAA
>NC_090739.1:5972198-5974698 GCF_036898095.1 Palaemon carinicauda
AGATAAACTACTGAATAAACATAAACAAAACGACTTGGGGAAAACGTACAACGTAAAATATAAGACAAAACAAATAAAAACTGAGAGAGACATAAACTATATAACAATGAAAATACTAAAAAATGAAAATGAACAATCAAAAATAAATTTCCTACATTCAAGGTGGAATCTTTAAGGCGAAAACATGAAAGATGAACTACTGATTAAACATTAACAAAACGACTTGGGGAAAACGTACAACGTAAAATATAAGACAAAACAAATAAAAACTGAGAGACATAACGCGAAAAGAATTCGAATAACAGAGAGAGAAACATTACTCTGATCCTTTTGTAACGACATTCCAGAACTGTGCTCTTTATGTACTTCCTCCTGCAAGATATTTCCCGGAGATTTAGAGACCCTCTTCATTGTTTCTCGGGCAATAAAGAAGTCGGGACAGGTCGGCAGAAATGGTTTCATCGTAAATTTCTACAGGAGAAAGCTTCAAGGGGGGGGGAGGGGGAGTAATTTACGACTAAAGTAGGCTTTGCCTTGGAGGTGAGGGTTTTTTAACTTACAGGGTCCACTCATGGAAGACAGAGTTTGGGAAATGGCTGGTTTTTACAGGAGTTCTCTTGCTTGAGGGTACACTCGGGCACACTATTCTATCGAATTGTCTTGTTGTTGTTAAAGTTTTTAATTTATATAGGAAATGGAAGATAGTTTTGATGGAAGACAGTTTTGTGAAATGGCTGTGGTTTTTAGAGTTTTCTTGCTTGAGGGTACACTCGGGCAGACTATTCTATCTAATTTACTTCTTGTTATTAAAGTTTTTATAGTTTATATAGGAAATAGAACACAGAGTTTTGTGAAATGGCTGGTTTTTACAGTTCTCTTGCTTGAGGGTACACTCGGGCAAACTATTCTATCTGTCTTCTTGTTGTTAAAGTTTTTAGTTTATAAAAAAAAAATTAAAGACAGAGTTTTGTGAAATGGCTGGTTTTTACAGTTTTCTTGCTTGAGGGTACACTCGGGCACACTATTCTATCCAATTTCCTTCTTGTTGTTAAAGTTTTTAGTTTATATAGGAAATGGAAGATATAGTTTTGTGAAATGACTGGTTTTTACAGTTCTTTTGCTTGAGGGTACACTCGGCCACACTATTCTATCTAATTTTCTTCTTGTTGTTGTTAAAGTGTATATAGGAAATGAAACACAGAGTTTTGTGAAATGGCTGGTTTTTACAGTTCTCTTGCTTGAGGGTACACTCGGGCACACTATTCTATCTAATTTTCTTGTTGTTGTTAAAGTTTTTAGTTTATATAAGAAATGAAAGACAGTTTTGTGAAATGGCTGGTTTTTACAGGAGTTCTCTTGCTTGAGGGTGCACTCGGGCACACTATTCTATCTAATTTTCTTCTTGTTGTTGTTAAAGTGTTTATAGTTTATATAGGAAATGGAACAGAGAGTTTTGTGAAATGGCTGGTTTTTACAGTTCTCTTGCTTGAGGGTACACTCGGGCCACTATTCTATCTCATTGTCTTCTTGTTATTAAAGTTTTTAGTTTATATAGGAAATGGAAGACAGAGTTTTGTGAAATGGCTGCTTTTTACAGGAGTTCTCTTGCTTGAGGGTACACTCGGGCACACTATTCTATCTAATTTTCTTCTTGTTATTAAAGTTTTTATAGTTTATATAGGAAATAGAACACAGAGTTTTGGGAAATGGCTGGTTTATACAGTTCTCTTGCTTGAGGGTACACTCGGGCACACTATTCTAATTTTCTTCTTCTTGTTATTAAAGTTTTTATAGTTTATATAGGAAATGGAAGACAGAGTTTGGGAAATGGCTGGTTTTTACAGTTCTCTTGCTTGAGGGTACACTCGGGCACACTATTCTATCTAATTTTCTTCTTCTTCTTATTAATTTTTTATAGTTTATATACGAAATGGAACACAGAGTGTTGTGAAATGGCTGATTTTTACAGGAGTTCTCTTGCTTGAGGGTACACTCGGGCACACTATTCTATCTAATTTACTTGTTGTTGTTAAAGTTTTTATAGTTTATATAGGAAATGGAAGACAGAGTTTTGTGAAATGGCTGGTTTTTACAGGAGTTTTCTTGCTTGAGGGTGCACTCGGGCAGACTATTCTATCTAATTTACTTCTTGTTATTAAAGTTTTCATAGTTTATATAGGAAATGGAACACAGAGTTTTGTGAAATGGCTGCTTTTTACAGTTCTCTTGCTTGAGGGTACACTCGGGCACACTATTCTATCCAATTTCCTTCTTGTTGTTAAAGTTTTTAGTTTATATACGAAATGGAACAGAGAGTTTTGTGAAATGGCTGGTTTTTACGGGAGTTCTCTTGCTTGAGGGTACACTCGGGCACACTATTCTATCTAATTGTCTTCTTGTTGTTAAAGTTTTTAATTTATATAGGAATGGAAGACAGAGTTTTGGGAAATGGCTGGTTTTTACAGGAGTTCTCTTGCTTGAGGGTACACTTGGGCACAGT
>NC_090739.1:5979698-5982198 GCF_036898095.1 Palaemon carinicauda
GCGGCCTTTAAATGGAAGAAGAAAAGGGAAACTTCCCCGTTGCCCCATAAACTCGATAGTTTCTTGTAGTTACTGCAACCTTACCATCCTTGTGAGCTAAAGATGAGGGCTTGGGGTAGCCTGTAGGTCTACCAGCTGAATCATTAGCAGGCATTGCCTGGGCCTACCTGGTCCTACCTTGGATGGAATGGGCACTTCAGCGTTGATATGTATGTATGTATGTATCTAGGGCAGTTATCCTGTTAGAGTATTGTCACTGTCCTTAGCTTGGGCGCTGATCATATGTATATAAGGTCAGTCTCTAGGGCATTGTCACTGTCCCTTGCATCTGCCATTCATGAGTGGCCTTTAAACCTTTAAAAAACTGGTGCTCAAATATGATTTCAGCAAAGCAATTAAACTGTCTTTTGAAACCTTTAAAAAACTGGTGCTCAAATATGATTTCAGCAAAGCAATTAAACTGTCTTTTGAAACCTTTAATAACCTGGTGCTCAAATATGATTTCAGCAAAGCAATTAAACTGTCTTTTGAAACCTTTCAAAAACTGGTGCTCAAATATGATTTCATCAAAGTAATTAAACTGTCTTTTGAAACCTTTAAAAAACTGGTGCTCAAATATGATTTCATCAAAGCTTGAAACCTTTAAAAAACTGGTGCTCAAATATGATTTCATCAAAGCAATTAAACTGTCTTTTGAAACCTTTAAAAAACTGGTGCTCAAATATGATTTCATCAAAGCTTGAAACCTTTAAAAAACTGGTGCTCAAATATGATTTCACCAAAGCAATTAAACTGTCTTTTGAAACCTTTAAAAAACTGGTGCTCAAATATGATTTCATCAAAGCAATTAAACTGTCTTTTGAAACCTTTAAAAAAACTGGTGCTCAAATATGATTTCAGCAAAGCAATTAAACTGTCTTTTGAAACCTTTAAAAAACTGGTGCTCAAATATGATTTCATCAAAGCAATTAAACTGTCTTTTGAAACCTTTAAAAAACTGGTGCTCAAATATGATTTCAGCAAAGCAATTAAACTGTCTTTTGAAACCTTTAAAAAACTGGTGCTCAAATATGATTTCAGCAAAGCAATTAAACTGTCTTTTCAAATATGGAAGACTGCAAGCAGGGAAATTGTATCTTCGGATACAGGCTGTCCTTATTTATCACCGGTATTTTTAGATTTATTTCAGAAGCAGGTCTTCTGAAAGCTATTTAACTTTTATAAGGATACCTTTGCTTTTATTATTTGAAGTGGAATTTTACTTTATTATTCATTTATAACAAACGATATAGGCGTCAATGACTTTCAATGTCAGGATGCCAGAAAACTCAAAATCAATCAATCAATCAATCAAAGCATCTGTCATAATATACCTTTAAAACATGCATGAAGGGAAAAGGGATTTTTCGAGACAAGATAATAAATAGATCCTTAAAAGGATGCTTGATTAACGCTAGATAATTACAAGACAAATAATTAACCCTCAGAGAACTTTCATTGCCAAGATGCGTGGTTGTAAAGGTCAGACCAATACCTTTGATTAGAAGCCCAATGAAACGAAGAGTAAAAAGGAAATAAATTACTCTTAAGATTGACCTAAGCAATGCAGATAATTATCACTTAGTCAATTAATATATTACATCAGGTATTATATAAGTTGCTCGAACACGTATTTAAAAAAATAAAAAAAAATATTGCAATGTAAAAAAAAAAAAGGCATTATTATTTAAAGTCTATAGTTTATAGGGTTTTTTCTATAAAACCATTTAGATAATTCTATTATTATTATATATGAGATATACTATATATATATATATATATATATATATATATATATTTCATTTATATACATAATATATATAATATATAAGTAAACATATAGATATACATTATATGTACATATATACACACTTATATAAGATATATATATATATATATATATATATATATATATATATATGTATATTTGTATATGATATATATATATATATAATGTATATATATATATATATATATATAATGTATATATATATATATATATATATATATATATATCTACAAAAAAGGCACCTATTTCTAGTCAACCATAGGACAAAGGCCTCAGACATGTTCTAAGCCATGTCAGGGTTTGGCCACTTCCATCACCACGCTAGCAACTACAGACTATAGGTGAGAGACTTTAGTCTGTTAGCTCACAGCAAACCAACCTAGTACGGGTGTCTCTGACAAGTACAGCTTTGCTGATCATGTTGATACACAAACCCTTTTCACCAAGTTGAAGTATCTCAGAGAGAGAGAGAGAGAGAGAGAGAGAGAGAGAGAGGAGAGAGAGAGAGAGAGAGAAACTCTATAAGGTATGGAGATAAACGTCCTAGTATGAGAGAGAGAGAGAGAGAGAGAGAGAGAGAGAGAGAGAGAGAGAGACTCTATAAGGTATGGAGGTAAACGTCCTAGTATGAAACAGAGAGAGAGAGAGAGAGAGAGAGAGAGACTCTATAAG
>NC_090739.1:5987198-5997308 GCF_036898095.1 Palaemon carinicauda
AAATGGAAAGAGGCATACCATTATTATGAGAGAGAGAGATAATACCAAAGTCGAGATGGTAAGAGGCATAATATCACCAAGTGAGAGAGAGAGAGAGAGAGAGAGAGAGAGAGAGAGACCTAATACCGAAGTCGAGATGGAAAGAGGAATACCATTACTATGAGAGAGAGAGAGAGAGAGAGAGAGAGGAGAGAGAGAGAGATCAATACCAAAGTTGAGATGGAAAGAGGAATACCCATTACTATGAGAGAGAGAGAGAGAGAGAGGAGAGAGAGAGAGATAATACCAAAGTTGAGATGGAAAGAGGAATACCATTACTATGAGAGAGAGAGAGAGAGAATCTAAATCATCATAAATGAGAAAATGATCTATCAATCACATATCATGTTCAAGGTCTTCTAGATATAAAGATTATAAAAAGCAAATGAAATTTTCAGGAGACTCGAGATAATGGTCACACATTATCATCATCATTGTTACTCAAGAAACACTTATCTATCAGTTTCTAAATCCTTTCCTGGAATCCCTTCTTCCAGCATTACATTTAAATCCGTCCAGCTAATTACAGTTATTTTTAATATTCTACATCACTTCACTTGAATTCATATTCCTGTTTCTACCCAGGAATAATATTGTTTTTTTTTTTAACTGAACGGATAGTTTTATTTTTCACTGAAATATTCTTATTTTTCACTGAAAAGAATGGTTTTATTTTTTACTGAATGAATATAGTTTAATTTTTCCCTGAAATAATATTTTTTTTTTCACTGAAAGATTATTGTTTTGTTTTTCACTGAATAGTTTTATTTTTCACTGAAATAATAATGTTTTATTTTTCACTGACAAAATATAATTTGTTTTTTCAATGAATGAATATTACTTTATTTTCTGTGAAAAAATAGTTTTATTTTCTATTGAAAGAATATTGTTTTGTTTTTCACTGAAAGAATATTTTATTTTTCGCTGAAAGTAGTTTTATTTTTCGCTGAAATGATATTGTTTTATTTCTCTCTGAAATGATAGTTTTATTTTACTATACCCCTAAAAAAAAAATTGTCTTATTTTTCAGAGTAAGATTGTAGCTATATTCACTGAAAGAATATAGTTTTTCACTGAAAGATTATAGTTTTATTTTTCACTGAAATGTCCCGCTCAAAATATTTTCCCTTAAGTCTTCTTAAACCGTCGGAGCTGAATTCAATTTTTCTATTCTTTCCCATGTTGAAATCAGGCACTTCCCTTTATTGCCCTATTTCGAGTCACTGGAAAAATGCTAACGGATTCAACTCAATATGTAGTTAGGAACCTGAACGAAATTTCATTTCCGGTTGAGTTTTGGCTTGCATTCAATGCGATGAGAAAATCTCTCTCTCTCTCTCTCTCTCTCTCTCTCTCTCTCAAATGGCAGATGCATTTTCTGTCTGAAGAGCTTTCGAAAATATTAGAAATCTCTCTCTCTCTCTCTTAAATGACATGCATTTTCTGAAGAGCTTTCGAAAATATTAGAAATCTCTCTCTCTCTCTCTCTCTCTCTCTCTCTCTCTCTCTCTCTTAATTGACAGATGCATTTTTTATCTGAAGAGCTTTCGAAAATATTAGAAATCTCTCTCTCTCTCTCTCTCTCTCTCTCTCTCTCTCTTTCTTAAATGATAGATGCATTTTTTGTCGGAAGAGCTTTCGAAAATATTAGAAATCAGACTCTCTCTCTCTCCTCTCTCTCTCTCTCTCTCTCTCAAATGACAGATGCATTTTTTGTCGGAAGAGCTTTCGAAAATATTAGAAATCTGATTCTCTCTCTCTCTCTCTCTCTCTCTCTCTCTCTCTCTCTCCCATGCAAACTTGGCCATAATTCATACTACTTAATATGTAAAGCTAATAATCCTAAAAAAAATGGTAATTAGAAATCTCTCTCTCTCTCTCTCCTCTCTCTCTCTCTCTCCCATGCAAACTTGGCCATAATTCATACTACTTAATATGTAAAGCTAATAATCCTAAAAAAATGGTAATTAGAAATCTCTCTCTCTCTCTCTCTCTCTCTCTCTCTCTCTCTCTCTCTCTCTCAAACTTGACCATAATTCATACTACTTGATATGTAAAGCTAATAATCCTAAAAAAAAAATGGTAAGCTGTAGAAATTCCTCTTAAAAAAGAAAAAAAAAAAGAAAAAAAAAAACTAGCCGAGGTAAAAAACGCCTGATTAATTCAATATGCCTCAAATACTTCGTTACGAAGCAAATTCTGTTAAAATGCGTTATTTGAACTGCTACTTTGAATAGAAGTAGGAAAAAATATGTGATGTCTTAAATTCATCAACATAATGAATATACATATAGGTCTACGCACGTGCATACGCAAGAGCGTAAGCAAGCACACAGTAAACACTTATAAACAAAAACAACAACAACAACAAAAACAACAAATACAGCCGTTTCTAATCCATTGCAGGACAAAGGACTCATATGTCAATTCATGTCTGGGGTTTGGCCAGTTTCCATCACCACGCTGGTCAGTGAGGATTGGTGATGGTGGGAGATTTTTGCATTATCGCTCACAGCAAACCAACCTAGGATGAGTGGCCCTGACTAGTACAACTTTGCTGATCATGGCGATACGCAAACCCTTTCAATACGTTAAGGTATCCCCATTGAGAAAAGGATATATATTGTATATATATATATATATATATATACACATTATATACAAATATATATAAATATATATATATGTGTGTATATATATATATATATATAACTATATATCTATATATATGTATATATATATATATATATATGTATATATATATATATATATATATAAATATACTGTATATATCAATATATATATATATATATATATATACACATACATATGTAATATATATACATATATACATACATCTATATATACATATATATCTGTTGGGATGTACTAACAGCCCCATCCCTTATCTTTGACTATAACCCACCTCAGTCGTCCAACTACCAAACAATAAATAGTATGTTTAAACCAAACAAGAGCGAAATGGGATTTAACGGAATTGTCTGAAAAAAATTCCAATGAACTCAAGAATCTAATCCAGGATTTTCAACAGGAAAGATGAAAGTCATCGTTATAAGGGAACCTATTAATATGTTTGCGCACGCGCGCGCGTGTTTGTGTATATGGTTAAGGCGAAAGGAACAACAAAATTAAGACAATTCCTGGTGTTCAGTTTCATCTAATGGAAACGGTAAATAGGTCTACAGGAAATGGGATGTTCCACGAAATAGGCCTAACACAGTATATCCCTAATGATACTATTTATATGGAGGAGAATAGTTGTCCCTAATGGTATTGAGTTCATTAGCTGTTGTAACCGTTACTCTCTCTCTCTCTCTCTCTCTCTCTCTCTTAATGGTAGATGCATCTTTTTGTCTTTGAAGAACTAGAAATTCTTTGCCCCGCTTCGAAAATACTGGCAATCACATCATTTCTCTCTCTCTCTCTCTCTCTCTCTCTCTCTCTCTCTCAATAAGTTAGCCAAGATCATAAAAGCCCTCTAAACATTTAAATTAATTCTCTCTACTCAAGCGCAAAAATTAAGTCTGCGGATGAACCTCTCTCTCTCTCTCTCTCTCTCTCTCTCTCTCTCTCTCTCCTATGTGGTAAATTCTTCACATACAAAATAACAAGCAAATGGAACAGGCTTCCAGCGGATGTGGTGAACAGTAATAAGGTAAACGAATTCAAGAATAAGTTAGACAAGATCATAAAAAAACTCTAACGTTTAAACCAATTCTCTCTACCCGAGAGCAAATAGTCTCTCCCCGGATGGACTAAAAAGTCAGATATCCAAAATCCTTGTAACTTTTTTCTTATTCCTGTTGATGTTAGGCATACACTGCAAGACATAGTTCATTGTATAGAGATACTAAAGAGTCAAATTTCTATAGTCATAGGAATCTTTCGAAATATTTCTTCTGAAATAAGTAGAAGTTGAAACAAGGAACAGTTAAAAACTTGGAAGTTTAAGATAAAAATGTAAAAAAAGAAACGTGAGAAGAATGTAAAAAAAAAGGTAAGAGCAATTCAATGAGGGCTGGAATTAATGGGGGAAAAAAACTTAGTTCCAACTACAGAATACTAAAGGCTACTCTACACTATTAGTGGACGCAAGTGTTTTTATTTTCAATAGTCTAGACACAGCGAAGCAACATGAGCAAGTTGTATAGCATGGTGTGCTACAATATACCCAGGTATGTTATCAGATGCATAAATCTCTACGTTGAACTAGACTCCTACAGTCTAGCCCAAGATCTATAGATATCTAAAGACATTGGCCTAGCTAGTTACTCTCTGTGCCTGACGACGTTCCGGTGTATGGCTTATACAGTGGAAATTGGAAGAACATTTATTGTTATAAAAACAGTACAGTGTTATTTTATGACAGAGAGAGAGAGAGAGAGAGAGAGAGAGAGAGAGAGAGTGCTGTACATATCCTCTATGCCTGACGACGTTCCGGTGTATGGCTTATACAGTGAGAATTTGGAAGAACACTGATTGGTGTAAAACAGTACAGTATTACAGTATTATTCTATGAGAGAGAGAGAGAGAGAGAGAGAGAGAGAGAGAGAGAGAGCTTTATATATCCTCCATGCCTGACGACGTTCCGGTGTATGGCTTATATAATGAGAAATTGGAAGACCACCGATTGGTGTAAAAACAGTAAAGTATTATTCTATGAGAGAGAGAGAGAGAGAGAGGAGAGAGAGAGAGAGAGAGAGAGAATGCTGTAAATCTCCCCTCTACCCCTAGTCGGTTGTTGACTGTAACGGAAGGCTGTAAGTGGACACCAGAAAATGATATGCTGTGATTAGGATAAACGAGAGAAAACGCAATGGTGATGATTCTTGAATCCCAAATGGGAGACTGCTGGAATTGGTAGCGATGGTTAAAGGAATTCAAAATATACACAAAATCATATATATATATATATATATATATATATATATACATACACTCTTTAATCACCATTTGACTTATTCCAATAGACAATCAAATAGTCTTGATAAACACAACCATGATGAAATTATATGCATACAAAGGCGCATGCGTAACTATGCTGGGATAATCATATGAATTAAGTTACAAAGTAAACATCTTCACATCTCTTATCTTCTTCCCCTCCCCACCCCCCTTATCCCTACATTAAGGGGTCGGTTGCCTGATACGCCCTCTCCAATGCCTTCGATCAAAGGCATCCTCTTCCACCAAACCTCTCCTCTCCATATCATCCTTCAACTTATATCTCCATTTGTATCTCTGATCAAAGCACTAAATCATCTGTGAAAACAGCTAAAACATGAAGAGAGAGAGAGAGAGAGAGGAGAGAGAGAGAGAGAGAGAGAGAGAGAGGTTTCTTATAAATACGCACTACTTACATGACATTTATAGGGGATTATGGTCTTTCTTACGAGCCAAATCTCCACCAGCACACAGAATGAGGTTATGCTGTGTATTATGTGTGGAGAGAGAGAGAGAGAGAGAGAGAGAGAGAGAGAGAGAGAGTGAGAGGAAGTAGCTAACCGTACAATGTGAACAAAGAAACTATTAGCAAGTGGTTTGGTTCTTTGCCATGCTTCACCACCATCACTTAAATTTGAAAGTGAATAGAGCTGCGGCTCCAGTACCATAAGTGTACACACTGTAAATGGGCCTAAAAAGGGTTCTGTAGGCAAGATACTCTTTCATTAAAAAACTAGAAAATCACTTAGAGTGCAGACCTACGACGCGGTAGCTTATTTCTTGAAACCAGCTTGCCTTTCCCCAGAATCAATTTAAACCGTAGGCGTATTTGAAGTATGTGTGACAACCATGTGCGAACTTGGGGTCAAGGTTAAGGTTAAATTTATTCGGTCAACATTTTTCCTAGACCTCGACCTTGACCTTTGACCTGGGACTTTCAAAACTGAATCACTTCCACGTCTTAACAATTAATCCCTGAAAGTTTCGCTACTCTATAAGTAAAATTATGGCCAGGAAGTAATTCGTAAACAAAGACAAGCGGACAAACAACGGCGAAAACATATCCTCCTCCAAACTTCGTTGGGGGAGGTTTAAAATACAAATCCAAGAAAAGGCCCGAGCTTCCGGGTGGCTGTTATTTGAAAATCATTTTGCATTATATTTCATAAGCATCTAGTTTACTCACATTATACAGTCAAAAAGAGACACTTCTCACGAGTTCCGACCAAGTAGACGTTAAAGCACGTCTCTCTCTCTCTCTCTCTCTCTCTCTCTCTCTCATGTTTGATTATAGTTATTCATTCATTTCTGATTTATTTTATTTTTATTATCTTGTATTGATTCTCTCTCTCTCTCTCCTCTCTCTCTCTCTCTCTCTCTCTCTCTCTCTCTCTACATGTTTTAATTGCATTCACAAATTTTCTTGCATTGTTCTGAAGTTCTCAATGTTCTCAGTTGTTCATTCCACTTACTTTCATATGATAATCCAGCGTAGTTATGCATGCACATTTGTATACACGAGGTTTGTTTATCAAGAGATTATCAAGTAGTTACTCAAATTATTTAAATATATATTATACTTGTATACACATATTTTAAAAGTGGGAGGTGGGCTGTGGCACCCTAGCAGTATCAGCTGAACTCGGTTGAGTCCCTTGTTAGGCTGGAGGAACGTAGAGAGTAGAGGTCCCCTTTGGTTTTCGTTTCATTTGTTGATGTCGGCTACCCCCCAAAACTGGGGGAAGTGCCTTAGTATATATTATATATATATATATATATATATGTATGTGTGTGTGTGTGTGTGTGTGTGTAGTCATGTGTATTTTGGAATCCCGTCAACTAAGACCACTGCCACCAATTTCTGCAGCCTTCCACACGGGATTCAGGAATCTTCTAGTATTTCGTTTCCTCTCTTTTACCCTATCATGACATATCATCTTTTGCTATCCATTTGGTGATTCCCACTGTTTCTTTGGCTCTTCCTTAATAGCTACCAAAAAGACTCGGGATAGAGCACCACAGAGGAGATAACACACACTCTCTCTCTCTCTCTCTCTCTCTCTCTCTCTCTCTCTCTCTCTGTCATGAAGTAATACGGTACATCATGCATACATATCAGATACATGTCAGTATTTGCAGACCGAATGTCCCATAAATTCTAAACTCTAGTTCAATACAGAGGCTTGTGTGCATCTGGTAACACTTGTGTAGGCACACCACGTTCGAATATAGTTCCCTCATAAACTACTTCGGTCAAGTGGTGGTGTTTCATTTGTTAGGGTCTACACAATCATAGACATCGTACTCGCTGTTCGTGTCTACACTTTCATCTTTATTGCACTATAGTTCATCATCATCATCATCATCATCTCTTCCTGCACTTATTGACGCAAGGGGCCTCAATAAGCATAGTACTAGTTACCATAAATGTTCACCAAAAAGTATATAAATTTTTTTGGGTGACTAAAAATTAAAATCAAGATGTGTGATGTTGTAAATTGTTAAATTAGATGGATTTGTTTATAGAAAAATGCAATTAAATGTGATTATACTGTAAAATATTGTGATTGTAAAGAATATGTAATTTAACTTTTTAATAAAAAGGAAAAAAAAGTTACCATAAATTTACAACACCAAAGGAGCCCAAATAATACAGTACACGGGCTTTTAGGTAGAGTTTTTTTAAGCTATGGACAAAGTAAATTGGTTTTTATTTTTCAAAACCTCAGAAATTCGGGTTTTCTTCACGTTTGTATTCAAATCTACGGAAAATTGTTTGCGGTATTATGACATGCTCTACATATATCACGATTTTAAATTTCCACAAAATCACGGTGTAAAAAATCATAGTTTATCATGCACTAAAATGATTCCGCTTCAAGTCTAAAATGCCGTTCTTAGATGGCAAGAGGCAAGGGATAGTGACATTCCCCTATCAAGCAGGACAATGCCCTAGAGACAGCCCAAATATTCATATGACCAGCGCCCAAGCCCCCTCTCCACCCAAGCTAGGACCAAGGAGGGCCAAGCTGATGACTCAGCAGATAGACCTATAGGCTCCCCCAACCGCCCTCCATCCTTAGCTCAAAAAGATGGCAAGGTTACAGCGACTAAATGAACTAACAAGTTCGAGCAAGACTCGAACCCTAGTCTCACGATCACCAGGCAAGGACGTTACCAACATGCCACCGAAACCTGAAACATTAACTAAAGATAAGCAAAGTCAAAGAAATGGAAATATTGATGATGTAAATGTCAGATAAAGGACTCGAACCCTAGTCTCACGATCACCAAGGCAAGGACGTTACCAACAGGCCACCGCAACCAGAAACATTAACTGAAGATAAGCAAGTTCAAAGAAATGGAAACATTGATGATGTAAATGTCAGATAAATCACATATACTCATTGCCATGACAATCAGCTCCGAATAAATCCAACGTGATTGCAGAGGGTGATTTAAATCCCCATTCCGATATTAGAAGGTTTCTCTGTAAGTGGAATCATTTCAGATCAAAGGGAATCTTTCCAACTGAATTACCATCAAACCGGCTCTCCCTCGCGAATCGACCAGCTAGACCAATAAATGAGAATTTCCTTCAGTATGATAAAAGGAGAAATAAGCTTTGGGCGCAAAGTCCACATCATAGGAACGGTTGCCAAATATAAAACATTAAATTTATCAATATATTTATTCATCATGTATAAATAAATATGTTATATAGACCAACACATCAGCTGGGAACTTGTAGTATAAATACCACAAGGGAAAAAAAACTAGATAATGAAACAGCGCCGAGAAATTTAACAAATTGAAGTAGCAAAGTTATATTATTATTATTATTATTATTATTATTATTGTTACTTGCTAAAGCTACAACCCTAATTGGAAAAGCCGGATGCTATAAGCCCAGGGGGCCCCAACGGGAAAAATAGCCCAGTGAGGAAATGAAACAAGAAAAAAAAAATTAAGAACAGCAACACCATTAAAATAAATCACTCCTACATAAACTATAAAAACTTTAACAAAACAAAAGGAAAGTAAAATTAGCCTAGATAGAATAGTGTGTCCGAGTATACCCTCAAGCAAGAGAACACTTATCCATGACAGTAGAAGACCATGGCACAGAGGCTATGGCACTACCCAAGACTAGAGAAAAATGGTTTGATTTTGGAGTGTCCTTCTCCTAGAAGAGTTGCTTACCATAGCTAAAGTCTCTTCTACCCTTACCAAGAGGAAAGTAACAACTGAACAATTTACAGTGCAGTAGTTAACCCCTTGGTTGAAGAAAAATTGTTTGGTAATTTCAGTGTTGTCAGGTGTATGAGCACAGAGGAGAATCTGTAAAGAATAGGCTTACACTATTCGTTGTATATGTAGGCCCAAATGAAAGTGAAGGAACCGTAACCAGAGAGCAGAATCCAATGTAGTAATGTCTGGCCAGTCAAAGGACCCACTACTCTCTAGCGGTAGTATCTCAATGGGTGGCTGGTGTCCTGGCCAACCTACAACTAAGTATACATATATAATCTTAGAATAAATCTGAGTTCTGTAGTCACATAATAGCATAAGACTTACATACTAAGCAGTTTAAAATCCTACAAATTTCCCAATAATGTAAAACAAGATATCACTGCCTAAGAAAAAACAATTAATTAATGCGCATGAAAGTCTCTTGATTATGACTGTACTTTCATAACGACGCTAAAAAATGGTATTACAGTATATATACTGTAACCGGTTGCATAAAAGCAGGTTGGCTGCCTAATATCGTTAAGATCACATCACCTTTGTTTACTCAGAGTGGCTCAACCTTGCATTCACTGTCGTAAACAAACACTAGGCCCCACTTCTATCAACCATCGAAAGAACATTCTTAATTATATTCAGGTAGAACATCCAGATTAATTGGATTTTGCAATCTAATAACTTCCATTGCCTTTAATGCTGACAAAGATCGAGAGGGAAACATAAAATCAAATGATGAGATGAGTTGAAAGATGATCTCGAGAGAGGGCGCATCAGTCAACCAAACCTAGGTCTAAAGTAAACATAAACGCTGGGAAAGATGATGATAATGAAAAGGATGATAATGATGATAATGAC
>NC_090739.1:6002808-6005308 GCF_036898095.1 Palaemon carinicauda
ACTCATGTCCGCCTGGTCAACAAAAAAGCATGATCAGCAAAGCTGTACTAGTCATGGGACACCCATACTAGGTTGGTTTGCTGTGATCTAACAGACTAAAGTCTCTCACCTATAGTATGTAGTTGCTAGCGTGGTGATGGAAGTGGCCAAACCCAGACATGGCTAAGAACATGTCTGAAGCCTTTGACCTATAGTTGACTAGAAATAGGTGCCTTTTATATTTATATATATATATATATATATATATATATATATATATATATATATATATATATATATATATATATATATATATATATATATATACATGTGTGTGTGTGTGTATGCATATATAATGTATATATATGTATACATATATGTTATATATATAAATAAATATATATATATTATATATATAAATAAACTAAATATATATATATATATATATATATATATATATATATATATATATATATATATATATATATATATACACAGTTGTATATCTCATATCTAATAATAATATAACTATCTTAAAAGTTTTATAGAAAAACCTCTAGAAACTATCGACTTTAAAAAAGGCTTTTTTTTTTACATTGCAAAATTTTTTTTTCTAAATACGTGTTCGAGCAAATCATATAGTTCCTGATGTAATATCTTCATTGTATCAGTAATAATGATCTTCATTGCTTAGGTAATTCATAAGAGTAATTTATTTCCTTTTTACTCTTCCTTTCTCCGGGCTTCTAATCAAAGGTATTGGGTTGATCTTTACAACCACGCATTTTGGAAATGAAAGTTCTCGGAGGGTTAATTCTTTGTCTTGTAATTATCTAGCGTTATTCAAGCATCTTTTAAGGATCTATTTATTATCTCGTCTCAAAAAATCCCTTTTCCCTTCATGTATGTTTTAAAGGTATATTATGACAGATGCTTTGATTGATTGATTGATTGATTTTCAGTTTTCTGGCATCCTGACATCGAAAGTCATTGACGCCTATATCGTTTGTTATAAATGAATAATAAAGTAAAATTCCACTTCAAATAATAAAAGCAAAGGTATCCTTATAAAAGTTAAATAGCTTTCAGAAGACCTGCTTCTGAAATAAATCTAAAAATACCGGTGATAAATAAGGACAGCCTGTATCCGAATGTACAATTTCCCTGCTTGCAATCTTCCATATTTGAAAAGACAGTTTTATTACTTTGATGAAATCATATTTCAGCACCAGTTTTTTAAAGGTTTCAAAAGACAGTTTAATTGCTTTGCTGAAATCATATTTGAGCACCAGTTTCTTAAAGGTTTCAAAAGACAGTTTAATTGCTTGGCTGAAATCATATTTGAGCACCAGTTTTTTAAAGGTTTCAAAAGACAGTTTAATTGCTTTGATGAAATCATATTTGAGCACCAGTTTTTTAAAGGTTTCAAAAGACAGTTTAATTGCTTTGATGAAATCATATTTGAGCACCAGTTTTTTTAAAGGTTTCAAAAGACAGTTTAATTGCTTTGATGAAATCATATTAGAGCACCAGTTTTTTAAAGGTTTCAAAAGACAGTTTAATTACTTTGCTGAAATCATATTTGAGCACCAGTTTTTTAAAGGTTTCAAAAGACAGTTTAATTGCTTTGCTGAAATCATATTTGAGCACCAGTTTTTTAAAGGTTTCAAAAGACAGTTTAATTGCTTTGCTGAAATCATATTTGAGCACCAGTTTTTTAAAGGTTTCAAAAGACAGTTTAATTGCTTTGCAGAAATCATATTTGAGCACCAGTTTTTTAAAGGTTTCAAAAGACAGTTTAATTGCTTTACTGAAATCATATTTGAGCACCAGTTTTTTAAAGGTTTCAAAAGACAGTTTAATTGCTTTGCAGAAATCATATTTGAGCACCAGTTTTTTAAAGGTTTCAAAAGACAGTTTAATTGCTTTACTGAAATCATATTTGAGCACCAGGTTTTTAAAGGTTTAAAGGCCACTCATGAATGGAAGATGCAAGGGGCAGTGGCAATGCCCTAGAGACTGACCTTATATACATATGATCAGTGCCCAAGGTAAGGACAGTGACAATGCTCTAACAGGACAACTGCCTTAGATACTGACCATATATACATATCAGCGCCGAAGCCCCCATTCCATACAAGCTTGGACCAGGTAGGCCCAGGCAATGCCTGCTAATGATTCAGCTGGTAGACCTACTGGCTACCCCAAGCCCTCATCTTTAGCTCACAAGGATGGTAAGGTTGCAGACACTACAAGAAACTATCGAGTTTATGGGGCAACAGGAAAGTTTCCCTTTTCTTCTTCCATTTAAAGGCCACTCATGAATGGCAGAGGCAAGGGACAGTGACATTGCCCTATCAAGTAGGATAATGCCCTAGAGTCTGATCATATATACATATGATCAGCGCACTAGCCCCCTCTCCACCCAAGCTAGGGCCAAGGAGGGCCAGGCAATGGCTGCTGATGACTCAGCAGATAGACCTATAGGCTCCCTTAAACCCCCCTTCCTTAGCTCACAAGG
>NC_090739.1:6010308-6012808 GCF_036898095.1 Palaemon carinicauda
TTATTGTTGTTATCATTATTATTAATATTATTATTATTATTATTACTTGCTAGGCTACAACCCTAGTTGAAAAAGCATGATGCCATAAGCCCAGGGGTCCCAAAACGGAAAATAGCCCAGTGAGGAAAGGAAACAAAGAAAAATAAACTATTTTAAGAAGAGAACAAATAGTAAAATAAATAATTCCTATACTAACTATAAAAACTTTAACAACAAAAAGACAATTAGATAGAATCGTGTCCCCGAGTGTACCCTCGGAAAAATAGACTATTTTAAGAACAATAAAAATATTAAAATAAATATTTCCTATATAAACTATAAAAAATATTAATAACAAGAAGAAGAAAATTAGATAGAATAGTGTGCCCGAGTGTACCCTCAAGCAAGAGAACTGTAAAAACCAGCCATTTCACAAAACTCTGTCTTCCATTTCCTATATAAACTATTAAAACTTTAATAGCAAGAAGAAGACAATTAGATAGAATAGTCTGCCCGATTGTACCCTCAAGCAAGAGAACTGTAAAAACCAGCCATTTCCCAAACTCTGTCTTCCATTTTGTATATAAACTATAAAAACTTTAATAACAAGAAGCAGAAAATTAGATAGAATAGGGTGCCCAAGTGTACCCTCAAGCAAGAGAACTCCTGTAAAAAGCAGCCATTTCACAAAACTCTTGTCTTCCATTTCCTATATAAACTATGAAAACTTTAACAACAAGAAGACAATTAGATAGAATAGTGTGCCCGAGTGTACCCTCAAGCAAGAGAACTGTAAAAACCAGCCATTTCCCAAACTCTGTCTTCCATTTCCTATATAAACTATAAAAACTTTAATAACAAGAAGAAGAAAATTAGAATAGTGTGCCCGAGTGTACCCTCAAGCAAGAGAACTGTATAAACCAGCCATTTCCCAAAACTCTGTGTTCTATTTCCTATATAAACTATAAAAACTTTAATAACAAGAAGAAAATTAGATAGAATAGTGTGCCCGAGTGTACCCTCAAGCAAGAGAACTCCTGTAAAAAGCAGCCATTTCACAAAACTCTGTCTTCCATTTCCTATATAAACTAAAAACTTTAATAACAAGAAGACAATTAGATAGAATAGTGGCCCGAGTGTACCCTCAAGCAAGAGAACTGTAAAAACCAGCCATTTCACAAAACTCTGTTCCATTTCCCATATAAACTATAAACACTTTAACAACAACAAGATGAAAATTATATAGAATAATGTACCCGAGTGTACCCTCAAGCAAGAGAAATCCTGTAAAAGCCAGCCATTTCACAAAACTGTCTTTCATTTCTTATATAAACTAAAAACTTTAACAACAACAAGAAAATTAGATAGAATAGTGTGCCCGAGTGTACCCTCAAGCAAGAGAACTGTAAAAACCAGCCATTTCACAAAACTCTGTTTTTAATTTTTTTTTTTATAAACTAAAAACTTTAACAACAAGAAGACAGATAGAATAGTTTGCCCGAGTGTACCCTCAAGCAAGAAAACTCCTGTAAAAACTAGCCATTTCCCAAACTCTGTCTTCCATTTCCTATATAAACTAAAAACTTTAACAACAAGAAGACAGATAGAATAGTTTGCCCGAGTGTACCCTCAAGCAAGAAAACTCCTGTAAAAACCAGCCATTTCCCAAACTCTGTCTTCCATGAGTGGACCCTATAAGTTAAAAAACCCTCACCTCCAAGGCAAAGCCTACTTTAGTCGTAAATTACTGCCCCTCCCCCCCCCCCCCCTTGAAGCTTTCTCCTGTAGAAATTTACGATGAAACCATTTCTGCCGACCTGTCCCGCTTTCTTTATTGCCCGAGAAACAATGAAGAGGGTCTCTAAATCTCCGGGAAATATCTTGCAGGAGGAAGTACATAAAGAGCACAGTTCTGGAATGTCGTTACAAAAGGATCAGAGTAATGTTTCTCTCTCTGTTATTCGAATTCTTTTCGCGTTATGTCTCTCAGTTTTTATTTGTTTTTTCTTATATTTTATGTTGTACGTTTTCCAAAGTCGTTTTGTTTATGTTTATTCAGTAGTTTATCTTTCATGTTTTCGCCTTAAAGATTCCACCTTGAATGTAGGAAATTTATTTTTGATTATTCATTTGTTTTGTCTTATATTTTACGTTGTACGTTTTCCCCAAGTCGTTTTGTTAATGTTTATTCAGTAGTTTATCTTTCATGTTTTCGCCTTAAAGATTCCACCTTGAATGTAGGAAATTTATTTTTGATTATTCATTTGTTTTGTCTTATATTTTACGTTGTACGTTTTCCCCAAGTCGTTTTGTTAATGTTTATTCAGTAGTTTATCTTTCATGTTTTCGCCTTAAAGATTCCACCTTGAATGTAGGAAATTTATTTTTGATTATTCATTTGTTTTGTCTTATATTTTACGTTGTACGTTTTCCCAAGTCGTTTTGTTAATGTTTATTCAATAGTTTATCTGTCATGTTTTCGCCTTAAAGATTCCACCTTGAATGTAGAAAATTTATTTTT
>NC_090739.1:6020308-6022808 GCF_036898095.1 Palaemon carinicauda
TCTTCTCTTTAAAACTTTTTTTCTTTAAGTATCGTTAATTATTGAAGAAAACTTTCCTCTCTTTAAAACTTTTTTTGTATAGGTTTCGTTAATTATTGAAGAAAAGCTCTTCTTTTTAAAACTTTTTTCTATAGGTATCGTTAATTATTGAAGAAAACTTTCCTCTCTTTAAAACTTTTTTCTATAGGTATCGTTAATTATTGAAGAAAAATCTCTTCTTTTTAAAATGTTTTTTCTATAGGTATCGTTAATTATTGAAGAAAATCTCTTCTCTTTAAAGCATTTTTTCTATAGGTTTCGTTAATTATTGAAGAAAACTTTCCTCTCTTTAAAACTTTTTTTTCTATATGTTTTTTGATTTCGTTAATTATTGAAGAAACTTTCCTCTCTTTAAAAGTTTTTTTTTTCTATAGGTTTTGTGATTTCGTTAATCATCGATTTTTACATAGAATTTTTTTCAATATTTATATTTGATTATGGTATTCTTAATAATTACCATCCATGAGTTGCTGGAACTTCTGTAAATACAATACATATTTACCCAGTGCTTAATTTCCTTAAGCCTTCCTTCCTTAAAACCTATTTTATCCTTTCCTTTTAAATCTTCCTTTTATATCTTTTACGACTTCCCGACGGAAGTTCTCAAACAATACAACCACTTTAAGTTAGTAACTGAAATCTGAAGGGAACATCCCGTAGAGTTTATAAGCTATTCATCCGGAATAAACAAAATTGTCGTAGTTAATCTTGTACCGCAACCCGGACTCACTGCTATAAATGTTTTATTTTCCTCCTCCCTTGGCTGCTTCAAGATTTAAAGAAATTGCAGTCTGTCTTCATATATACTTTAACTTTAAATCACGCCATTGTATTTCTAGTTTTAAGCTTCACTTTCTTGTTGTTCATTGGAGCAAGAGCCCGTGTTGCCACAAGGAGAACTTAATTAACCATAAAAAGATGCTTTTAAGTAGCACCTTTTGGCGATGTCCAGGTAATTGAATAAATGAGAGTTAAGGACAGTTGTTACCCAGCAAGTGAACTATGAGAATAATTCATATATAAGAGTTAAAGGGAATGTAATTAGAAAGTTAGAAGTAATTTGTAGGAACCTCATACAATTCGAGCAAACATATTATATTTTGTTTATATAAATGCATAATTTGCTTTTGTTTATATATATATATATATATATATATATATATATATATATATATATATATATATATACATATATATATATAATATACATACATACATGCATATATATATATATATATATATATATATATATATATATATATATATATATATATATATATGAATGTATGTATGTATATGTGTGTGTGTGTATATATATATATATATATATATATATATATATATATATATATATATATATATTATATATATATATATATAAACAAATGCTCTAATTTTGTTATTGACTGTTCTAGTTTCGGGGCCGTGGAAACGACTCAAAGTAATCCCTTAAGTAATCTGATTTCAAATCAGGTTTCTTGATTACCTTTGCATATTGCATCTAAAGCCACGGTCATCATCAATAGTCTTCGTTATATATTTATTGATCATATTTTCTGTATCTTGTTAAACTGTCTACGATCCTGTTATTATTATTATTATTATTATTATTATTATTATTATTATTATTATTATTATTATTATTATTATTACTAGCTAAGCTACAACCCTAGTTGGAAAAGCAGGATGCTATAAGCCCAGAGGCTCCAACAGGGAAAATAGCCCAGTGAGGAAAGGAAAAACGGAAAATAGAATATTTTAACAGTAACAATATTAAGATATGTTGCCCATATATCCTTTCATAACCTGTGTTTTAAAGGTTTAAAGGTTGCTTATGAATGGCAGAGGTAAGGGACACTGACACTGCTCTAGACTAACCACATTTACATAGTCACCGCCCAAACCCATCTCTACCGAAGCTAGGACCAGGGAGGATCAGGGAATGGCTGCTAATCATTCAGCAGGTAAATTTATAGGCTCCTACTTTGCTCACAATGATAGTGATATTTTAGACACTACAAGAAACTATCAAGCTTGAGTGGGTCTCGAACCCCAGTCTAGCAGAACAACAGGCATGGATTTTTCCCATAGGCTACCACAATACCCTGTTTCTTAAGGGCGTTAGCAATAGTTACCCTTTAGGATTTGTTGGAACTAAGATAAATACAATAAATATTTATATACTTAGTTTACTTTATTTTTATTCAGTCAATGCGAAGAATGACAGAGGCTTTATAAAAGGATTTTATACGTTTTGTCTGCTTTGCTCTTTCTTTATAGGAATTGCTATATAGTTTTGCCCTTTCTTTATAGGAACTGCTATTTAGTTTTGCCTTATTTTTATTGGTATTGCTATTTTGTTTTGCCCTCTTTTTATTGGAATTGGTATTTTGTTTTGCTCTTTCTTTATTAGAATGACACTTGTTTTTTCCTTTTCTTAAAAGAATTTTTATTTTGTTTT
>NC_090739.1:6048361-6050861 GCF_036898095.1 Palaemon carinicauda
TTCTTGCTAGTTTTCAGAGATGGACGCTATATAGAAATAATCGTTTCTTGGAGTATTCTCTTGAATGTTACTTATGTAATAATGGTGATAATTCAAGTTTTCGACTGAGAGAGTTTTTCTGAACCAGTGGCAGTAGTCGTTTTTTGGTTTTGTTGTTGTTGCTGTTGCTGTTGGTGTTGTTGTTGCTGTTGTTGTTGTTGTTGTTGTTGTTGTAGATTGCCTAGTTCTTGCTGCCAAGCACTGTTTCTTGCAATCATGCAGATCATGGAGTGGACGTTTTTTTGGTGTTGTTGTTGTTGCTGGTGTTGATGTTGTTGTTGTTGTTGTTGTAGATTGTCTAGCCCTTGCTGCCAAGCACTGTTTCTTGCAATCATGCAGATCATGGAGTGGACGTTTTTTTGGTGTTGTTGTCGTTGTTTTTGTTGTTGTTGTTGTAGATTGCCTAGTTCTTGCAGCCAAGCACTGTTTCTTGCAATCATGCAGATCATGGAGTAGACGTTTTTTGGTGTTTTTGTTGTTGTTGTTGCTGGTGGTGTTGTTATTGCTGTTGTTGTTGTTGTTGTAGATTGCCTAGCCCTTTCTGCCATGCACTGTTTCTTGCAATCATGCAGATCATGGAGTGGACGTTAACGTAAGATAAGTCGATATAAGAATAAATTAATTCGATTGGTTTCAATTGTACTTTACCTTGGGATCTTTTTTTCGTTATCTATCATCAACCCTTACTGAGTGTTTTCTTCTCTTTTTTTTAACTTAAGATATGCCTCCTGGCTAGAACTGTGGTAACGTGTTCGCTTACCACTTGCGTGACAGCAGATCGATCCCATCCCGGGACCATGAATTCAAGCTTTATACTGGGGAGGCCACTGCTGTGGTTGGGCACCACAGTGGGGGTTTTGGCTTGCCCGGCTGACGTTCTGGTGAGTATCTATTCTGATGAAGCTAGAACTGTAACCAGACACCTGAAACTTTTTATTACCATAGTATGATTGTTTCCATTTTTTTTTTTTGCATCGAAATAATATCACATAAGAGATATAACAAATAAGATGAAATGATATAATTGACCAACCCATGGCTTTTTTTTTTTTTTTTTTTTTTTTTTTTTTTTTTTTTTTTTTTTTTTTTTTTTTTACCAGTAAAAATAATCAACACTGGGTCTGTTCAATTAGTAATCAATTTGACGATTTATCTCTTGATCAGGGAAGTTGAGGAGCATTGGGATTGGTCATTGTCTGGATGGGTGACCACCAATGAATGAGAGCCTTCAATGACATCATAGGTCATACAGTAGGCGCATTGACTCAAGGTCGTCCTGGTATTTGAATACAACAACAACGAATACAGCCGTTTCTAGTCCACTGCAGGATACATCCTCAGATATGTCAATTCCTGTCTGGGGTTTGGCCAGTTTTCATCACCATGTTGGTCAACTGCGGGTTGGTTACAGTGGGAGACTTGTCTGATCACTCACAGCAAGCCAACCTAGTATGGGTGTCCCTGACTAGTACACCATGGGGAATCACAAAGTCTTTCACCAAGACAGTACAAATTTTCTGATCATGGCGATGCACCAACCCTCTCACCACGACAGTGGGCCGAGCTGCGGACTGAGTAGGGCAAAAATAAAATTTTTTAGCTTAACACTTTAAAAAACCGTAATTTTAATAGAAAATTCTCAGTAAAAATATACTGTTCACAGCCGTATTTCAGTAAAATACAAGCGGCCGTAATTAGTACCCTACTTTGTTATCTTTTACGGGTTGGTAACCGTAATATCACTCCTTTACGTTAATATATCCGTTTTTAAAACGGCAAACACCTGGCAACATTCATTCCAGGTTTTTTACCGTTTCTATTACAGCAAATTTTTAAAAAGTGTTGATAATAACGACAGTAACAACGATCTTGCTTCCCAGCCTCACCGGGGTCGAGATTGAAATGAAAAAGTGCAGCTGTCTCGCCATAAGTCAAAACAGAAGTGGGATGAGATAAGCCTGTCCAGGGAGAGGTCGTTGTAATCTCATCGTCAGCTGTCGTGGCTGTAAAAGTTATTCCATTTCTGGGATTTTTTATTATCTATTTTTCGTGCCAGCCGCCCGTTGAAATACTACCGCTAGAGTGTTATGGGGTCCTTTCAGTGGCCAGACAGTACTACATTGGACCCTTCTCTCTGGTTACGGTTCACTTTCCTTTTGCCTACTCAGACACCGATTAGTCTGGCCTATTCTTTACAGATTCTCCTCTGTCCTCATACACCTGACAACACTGAGATTACCAAACAATTATTCTTCACCCAAGGGGTTAACTACTGCACTATAATTGTTCAGTGCCCACTTTCCTCTTGGTGAGGGTAGAAGAGACTCTTTAGCTATGTTAAGCAGCTCTTCTAGGAGAAGGACACCCCAAAATCAAACCATTGCTCTCTAGTCTTGGGTATTGCCATAGTCTCTATACCATGGTGTTCCACTGTCTTGGGTTAGAGTTCTCTTGCTTGAGG
>NC_090739.1:6055861-6058361 GCF_036898095.1 Palaemon carinicauda
GAAAAGCAGGATGCTATAAGCCAAGGGGCTCCAATAGGGAAAGAAGCTCAGTGAGGAAAGGAAACAAGGAAAAATAAAAGATATCACTTTGTAAACTATAAAAATTTTAACAAAACTAGAGGAAGAGAAATAAGATATAAGATAAAACAGTGTGCCTGAGTGTACCCTCAAGCAAGAGAACTCTAACCCAAGACGGTGGAAGACCATGGTACAGAGGCTATGGCACTACCCAAGATTAAAGAACAATAGTTTGATTTTGGAGTGTCCTTCTCCTAGAAGAGTTGCTTACCATAGCTAAAGAGTCACTTCTACCCTAACAAAGAGGAAAGGGGCCACTGAACAATTACAGTGCATTAAGAAGAATTTTTTGGTAACCTCAGTGTTGTCAGGTGCATGAGGACAGAGAATATGTAAAGAATAGGCCAGACTATTCGGTGTGTGTAGGCAAATGGGAAAACGAACCGTAACCAGAGAGAAGGATCCAATGTAGTACTGTCTGGCAAGTCAAAAGACCCTATAACTCTCTAGTGGTAGTATCTCAACGGGTGGCTGATGCCCAGGCCAACCTACTACCTACAGATCAATCAATCTACTGAAATTATGACTCTTAGTACATCCAGGATGTTGGATCTTCCTTATCAGAATTTTTCCAAAATTTTTCCATTGCCCATTTTTCCAAAATTTTTCCATTGCCCATTTTTCCTAAATTTTTCCATTGCCCATTTTTCCAAAATTTTTCCATTGCCCATTTTTCCAAAAATTTTCCTCCATTGCCCATTTTTCCAAAATTTTTCCATTGCCCATTTTTCCAAAAATTTTCCATTGCCCATTTTTCCAAAAATTTTCCTCCATTGCCCATTTTTCCAAAATTTTTCCATTGCCCATTTTTCCAAAATTTTTCCCATTGCCCATTTTTCCAAAATTTTTCCATTGCCCATTTTTCCAAAATTTTTCCATTGCCCATTTGCCATTGCCCATTTTTCCAAAATTTTTCCATTGCCCATTTTTCACTTTAACTGCAGCTCATTTAGAATTCTAGTTGTAACGCTTGCTTGCAAATTCACTTTTTAGAAACATCCGATCTGTCGAAATGCCTTCATCCTCTTTAGTTTTCAGCACCTGACTCTCACCCTTAATGTTTTTATGAAGACTTGTTGTATATAAAATTCCTATTCCGTGACCTGAATATTTAGCTCCGACATCGTGGTTTAATTAGGTTCTTTTTCCTAGTGTGTTTCATTTTTCATGATTCTGATCATACTTTGCGCTCTGTGATCTTCCCAGACTAAACTATGCAGTTCATGTAACAGTTTCGTTTTTTTTTTAAAAGTTCAGAATAGGTGGAACTAAAAGTACAAATTTCGGGGGATTTTTTTTTTTTTTTTTTTTTTTTTTTTTTTTTTTTTTTTTTTTTTTTTGCTTTGAAGGTTGGTCTTAGTCTCGTTTCATTTAATCATCTTGATGTATTTTTTTCGTTTCCATTTTATTGTTTAAATATATATATATATATATATATATATATATATATATATATATATATATATATATATATATGGTATATAAATATATATATATATATATATGTATATAAATTTATATATATATGTATATAAATTTATATATATATATATATATATATATATATATATATATATATATATATATATATATATATATATATATATATATATATATATATTTCTCCCTCAGCTAGGGATGAGAGTAGTCATACTCTGGTGAGAAGGGGGTGCGTGTGTGCACATGTTTATCTAAATATTTAGCCGTAATTATTAAGGGTCGCGTACACTAGTACACACACACAAACACACACACACACACATATATATATATATATATATATATATATATATATATATATATATATAAATATATATATATATATAGGTTTGTGTGTGTATTTATATTCAATGTTAGATTTTATTCCAGCAAGGCGTAGAATAAAAAATAAAAGATATAGCAAGAAACTATTGTACTCGACAAATACATATTGATAATTTTGCCCGACGTTTCAGCTTATTGTCCCATATTTCCAAGACTGCAGAATATAATATAGATAAACATAAAATTATATCAGAATATATAAATACAATATACAATTATAAATATTTTTAAGAAAATTTAGAAACTATGAAATAGACAGAAAAAAAAAAGTTTTTTTGAATTGATAAAATATGAGAAAAAAATTAATCAGATTAAAAGAAAATTAATTATGTGAAGGAAATTGCTAAAGACAAAAATCTTTAAATTAAGAAAATTTTGAAACTATGAAATAGACAGAATTTTTTTTTTAAATAATAAAATATGAGATAAAAATTAATAATCAGATTGAAAGAAAATCAATTATGTGAAGGATATTGCTAAAGAAAAAATCTTTAAATTAAGAAAATTTAGAAACTATGAAATAGACAGAAAGAAAAGTTTTTTGAAATGATAAAATAGGAGAAAAAAATTGATAAGCAGATTGAAAGAAAATCAATTA
>NC_090739.1:6068361-6075861 GCF_036898095.1 Palaemon carinicauda
ATATATATATATATTTATTTATTTACAGATATAATATTTATGTATTTATATATATATATATATATATATATATATGTATGTATATTATATATATGTATATATATATGTATATATATATATATTATATATATATATATATATATATATATATATATATATATATATATATATATATATAAATTACAATGTGTGTACTCATATATGTTTATGTTTATAACCAGAAGCCTGCTCGTTATTATATAGGGGAGATTATTATTGTCATTATTATTATTATTATTATTATTATTGTTGTTGTTGTTGTCGTCGTCTGTGGTGGTGGTATTTATCACCGTTTGTTCTTGTTGTTGCTATTAGTATTAGCTTAGTCTTCTACGTAATGGAGGGCATATGGGCAAACAATAATTAAAGAGAAGAATCCACAGGAAGAAGCAGAAAAAAGGATTCATACAATTATAACAAGTAACCAAAGCTTTCTCTTGAAAAATCTCGAAGTTTTTCAAAATCCAATTATGAAGAGGGGAAAGAAGAGCACTAATTTGAGAAACAAAGCTCATTCTAACTGCGATTGTTTGAAAGAACATATGAAAAAGTACAGTATAATAGGAGAGGAAAGTACGTTTATTTCAAAGGAAACATTGAGTGCAAGCCTATATTCAATGAAGGATTTAGCTAGCCCCCTTTTCAGAGAAAGTTTAAACTAGGCCACTTTTCAGAGAAGGTTTTAGCTTGGGTCATTTTTAGAGAAGGTTTTAACCTGGTTCCTTTCTAGAGAAAGTTTTAACCTGGTCCCTTTCTAGAGAAGGCTTTAACCTGGTTCCTTTCTAGAGATGTTTTTAACCTGTTCCCTTTCTAGTGGTTTTAACTTGGTCCCTTTATAGAGAAGATTTTAACTTGGTCTCTTTATAGAGAAGATTTTAACTTGGTCTCTTTCTAGAGAAGGTTTTAACCTGATCCCTCTCTAGAGAATTTTTTAACCTGGTCACTTTCTTGCGAAGATTTAACTTGTTCCCTTTCTAGATTATGATTCAATTTTGGAAGTCTAAGGTCAAAGGTCAAAGTCACGGTCAAGCAAAATGTCCAATTCACGTAATCAGCCATGAGTTTGGACATCGTTGTTACAGACACTTCAAACTTGGTTCATATTTGAGTGTATGAAAATCCACGTCAATTATTACATGTTAAGGTCAAAGGTCAAGGATAAGGTTGAGAAATAGGCTGCCGCGGAAGATTTCTTGGCTCTACTTTTGCCCCTCTAGCTTTAATCTTACTATCAAATTTCTTTCAACCTTTTTTTAAGTGCAGCTGTTGGGTTTGTGACTTGGCACTGAGTGTCCTCTCACCCCTGCGTTGGATTATACGGCTCCAAGTCCATGGTTATGGTGGCCTATTGGAAACGTTCCTGCCTGGCTATTTGCCGGACTGGTGTTCGAGTCCCGCTCATGCTCGATAGTTTCTTGTTGTGTCTGCAACCTCACCATCATTGAGAGCTAAGGATGGAAGGTTTGGGGAGCCTATAAGCATACCTGCTGAATTATCAGCAGTCATTGCCTGTCCCTCCCTGGTCCTAGCTTGGGTGGAGAGGGGCTTGGACGCTGATCATATGTATATATGGTCAGTGTCTAGGGCAGTGTCAGTCCCTTGCATGTGCCATTCATGAGCGGGCTTTAAATCTTTAAAAGCTATAGCACAACCCATGGTTTGATAAGAGGTATCATTGCTACCCTCCTTCAGATGAGTCTGTATCATTCTTAGCAATAATTTATATACAATTATGACAACTAATAAATATAACTAAGATGAAGCTCAATGGGATGAAATTAGAACATCCCTTTGGAACACTATTCTATCTTGGTTCTCTTCCTCTTTTTTTTTCTTTTTCAGTTTTTATAGATTATATATGAAATATTTATTTTAGTGTTGTTACTTTTCTTAAAATATTTTATTTTAATAGTTAATTACTTATGGTATTTCCTTGCTTCCTTTCCTCACTGGGTATTTTCCCTGTTGGAGCCCCTGGGCTTCTAGCATCCTGCTTTTTCAACTAGGGTTATAGCTTAGCAAGTAATAATAATAATAATAATAATAATAATAATAATAATAATAATAATAATTGAAAAGAAATACACGTGATCTTATTGTTTGGGGAAACGGAAAGGGATTTGATGATCAATGAAGGAGACACAGGAATTATTTTAGATTAGTTGGATTACAACATACTTATGGATGTGAAAGCCTCCATATATCAGTGTCATTTGGGGCTTTTGAAGAAGAGCAGAGAAAGTCATTAATCTTCAAATGAGTAAAACTGAGACCTCTATTATTCAAAGGATTATATTTTTAATTGGAACATTAATTAATGTTGCTGTGTTTAGTGATTATTTGACTTTGACGTTGTTGCTCAGTTATTGATATAACCAGCTGACTAATTATAATTCTATCTATTTCAAATGTTGATTGCTTTTATATATTATTTGCTCATTATATTGCTTTTGTTGCTATATAAATCTGTCATCTGAATAATCACCAAAATATAGCTTGCCTTATCCACACAAACCTGCCAAAATTTTTTAATTGCGAGTGAAGCGAACCATATTGGAACTAACAAACTTGTCAGCAATCTTTTGATGAAGTGGGCAATACTAGGACCCTTATTTTCAAAAGGAACTTATGAGACTGCTTTTCTTCATCAGCGTAATGTAATATCAGCAGGAGGATTAAACAACTTTAATTATGATTGTGTTCAATATAAGTCATATAATTAATTATATGCAAACAGATAATCCATTTGATTTAGGGTCTTGAGACAATGTCTCCAAAGACAGTTCAGTGCCACTTTATTAGCAATTAACCAGAGGGGCACTCAGCAGAGCGCAGACCTCCTCCGCGGCAGCTTATTTCTTGACCTTTTGTTCGACCTTGACCGTGACCTTTGACTTTAACATATATTAATTAGCGTGGATTTTCGTACACAAAAATGAACAAAGTTTGAAGTCTCTGTGACAACGATGTTCAAACTTATGGGTGATTACGTGAATTGGAAATTTTGCTTGACCTTTGACCTTGACCTTCCAAAATTTATAAATTTCCAGCTTTTTACATAACAGTTAATCCCTGCAAGTTTCATTACTCAACGATTAAAATTTTGGCCAGGAAGTTGTTCAAACACACACAAAAAGGGGCGAAAACATAACCTCCTTCCAACTTCGTTGGCGGAGGTAATTAACATTATTAGAACAGTTGAAGATATTGTGCATCATAATTTTGCCATATATACCGATTCCAGAAGTGACAAAATAAGCAGTAAAAGGTTAAATGCATAAGACTTTTCATACTTTATATATAACATATCTTTTGATGTTACTGTTTCTAGAATAATTTACTGTTATTTTTTTCTCATTGCTTATTTATTTCCTTACTTCCTTTCCTCAATGGGCTATTTTTCCCTGGTTGAGCCCAAGTAATTTTTTCTCATCGCATTATTTATTTCCTTACTTCCTTTCTTCAATGGGCTATTTTTCCCTGGTTGAGCCCTTGGGCTTAGAGCATCTGTGCTTTTCAAACTAGGGTTGTAGCTTGGCTTGTAATAATAATAATAATAATAATAATAATAATAATAATAATAATAATAATAATAATCATTACGAACTACTTACAATTTAAAGAGCTTATCAACAAATTCTATTCCAAAGGGGTGAATGTTGGAATGTTATGTTGGATTCCTGTCCATGTTGGGGATGTTGATAAAGAAAAGACGGATGCTGTTGCTAAATGAGCAATGTATTTACGTCAAACGAATATTAATCTACCTTTTAAAGGTTATATAACCAATATGAAGCATTTCATAGTAGCAAAACTACTACTAACATAATAATAATAATAATAACAATAATAATAATAATAATAATAATAATAATAATAATAATAAGAGAAATAATAATAATAGTAATGATAAAAATAATATTGATAATGCTAGTAATAGTTATAATAATGATAGTTTATATTATTATTATTATCATTATTATTATTATTATTATTATTATTATTATTATTATTATTATTATTATTATTACGTTTTTTAATCGTAGGAAAACTACTACTACTATGATAATAAGAATAGTAACAATAATCGTGATAGAAATAATAATGATGATGATGATAACTATTATTATTATTATTATTATTATTATTATTATTATTATTATTATTATTATTTCTATCATTTCATAGTAACAAAACAACTACTATGATGATGATAATAATAATAATAATAGTCTTCTTCTTCTTCTTCTAATTATTATTATTATTATTATTATTATTACATTTCATAGTAACAAAACAACTACTATGATGATGATGATAATAATAATAATAATAGTGATAATAAAGATAATGATGATGATGATAGTTATTATTATTATTATTATTATTATTATTATTATTATTATTATTATTATTATTATTATCATAGTAACAAAACAACTACCTACTATGATGATAATAATAATAATAATAATAGTGATAATAAAGATAATGATGATGATGATAGTAATTATTATTATTATTATTATTATTATTATTATATTATTATTATTATTATTATTATTATTAATATTATTCCCCGAGCATTTCAGTTCGTAATTTGAGAGAATCCTCAGAGTACTGAGAATTCATTAATATGTATCCTCAGTCCATAGCTTCATTAGGAAGACACACAAGCTGCATCAGTGATATACATATTCATATTCATATACGTTGTTACATAATTGATGTATAGAGATACATGTATAGTGGAAGGTGGTTAGAGGCGCAATATTCCTGTATAGGATTCAAATGCGGTTGATTATAGAAATTAGATATTTGTCTATGACATTATTATATTTTTATCCATTCAGATAAAATGCATATAAGCTAAGGATATATGTATGTATATATATATATATATATATATATATATATATATATATATATATATATATATATATATATATATATATATAATGTGTATATATGTATATATGTATGAATATATACATATGTATATATACGTATACATACACATATGACTTTTAATAAATGTCTGATTATATTCGCGCTACTTCTTTTAAAACTTTTCCTCTATCCCAAATATACTGTACGTACACAGATATATATATATATATATATATATATATATATATATATATATTATATATATATGTGTGTGTGCCCCCTGTGGCCGCGGGGGCATATAAAAATTAGAATAGCGCCAACGTTATCCCTGCGTGTCGTAAGAGGCGACTAAAAGGGATGGGACGAGGGGCCTGGGAACCCCCTCTCCTGTAAAAAATTCCTGCGAGACATCGACAAGGAGATGGAGCTGGGGGGAGAGTGACTGCTCCCCGCACTCTAGTTTTGGGGTGTTTAAATGTGCGTGGATGTAGTACGATAGAGAGTAAAAGATGTGAGATTGGAAGTATGTTTAGAAGTAGAAGGATGGATGTATTGGCCTTGTGTGAGACAAAGATGAAAGGAAAGGGTGAAGTGATGTTTGGTGAAATGTCTGGTAGAGTGTCTGGGATTGAAAGGGGAAGAGCGAGAGAGGGTGTAGCGTTATTGCTGAGTAAATGGATGACAGGTAAAGTAGTGGAATGGAAGGAGATATCATCTAGGTTAATGTGGGTAAGGGTTAGGTTGGGTAGGGAATGTTGGGCGTTTGTCAGTGCGTATGGGCCAGGTAGTGAGAAAAGTGAAGAAGAGCGGAATGAGTTCTGGAATGATTTAACTAGGTGTGTAGAAGAACTGGGTAGAAGGAATTATGTAGTTGTTATGGGTGACTTAAATGCTAGAGTGGGCGCTGGAGAGGTAGAAGGTGTCATTGGTAAGTATGGCGTACCAGGTGAAAATGAGAGTGGTGAGAGACTGGTAGACATGTGTGTTGAACAAGAGTTGGTAATAAGTGCTAGCTTCTTTAAAAAGAAAGATAAAAATAAGTATACATGGGTAAGAGTGGCAAATGGAAGAGTAGTAGAAAGGGCATTAATGGATTATGTGTTGGTAACTAAAAGAATGTTTGGAAGATTGAAAGACGTGCACGTGTTTAGGGGTATGGCTAACGGTATGTCTGATCATTTTTTGGTGGAAGGAAAATTAGTTGTAGCAAAAGAGTGGGGGAATAGAGTAGGTGGATGTAAAAGGGAGGTAGTGAGGATTGAAGAGCTAATAAAACCGGGGGTAAAAAGTAAATATCAGGAAAGGTTGAAAATGGCATATGATGAGGTGAGAGTAAGAGAAACTGGTAATTTAGAGGAGGAGTGGAAGTTAGTAAAAGAAAATTTTGTTGGGATTGCAAGTGATGTATGTGGCAAGAAGGTTGTTGGAGGCAGCATGAGGAAGGGCAGTGAATGGTGGAATGAAGGAGTGAAGGTGAAAGTGGAAGAGAAAAAGAGGGCTTTTGAAGAATGGCTGCAGAGTAATAGTATAGAGAAGTATGAAAAATATAGAGAGAAAAAGGTGGAAGTAAAGCGCAAGGTACGTGAGGCAAAGAGGGCAGCTGACTTGAGGTGGGGTCAGGGATTGGGTCAGTCATATGAAGAGAATAAGAAGAAGTTTTGGAAAGAAGTGAAGAGAGTAAGGAAGGCTGGCGCAAGAATTGAAGAGACAGTGAAAGATGGAAATGGAAGGTTGTTAAAAGGAGAGGAGGCAAGGAAAAGGTGGGCGGAATATTTTGAAAGTTTGCTGAATGTTGAGGATAATAGGGAGGCAGATATAATTGCTGTTCCAGGTGTTGAGGTGCCAGTGATGGGAGATGAGAATGAGAGAGAGATAACAATAGATGAAGTGAGGAGAGCACTAGATGAAACGAGAGTAGGAAAAGCATCTGGTATGGACGGTGTGAAAGCTGAGATGTTGAAGGAAGGGGGTGTGACTGTACTTGAATGGTTGGTGAGATTGTTTAATATGTGTTTTGTGTTGTCAATGGTACCAGTAGATTGGGTTTGTGCATGTATTGTACCACTATATAAGGGTAAGGGAGATGTGCATGAGTGTTGTAATTCAAGAGGTATTAGTTTGTTGAGTATAGTTGGAAAAGTGTATGGTAGAGTATTGATTAATAGGATTAAGGATAAAACAGAGAATGCAATCTTGGAAGTACAGGGTGGTTTTAGAAGAGGTAGGGGTTGTATGAATCAGATTTTTACAGTTAGGCAGATATGCGAGAAATATTTAGCAAAAGGTAAGGAGGTGTATGTTGCGTTTATGGATCTGGAGAAAGCATATGATAGAGTTGATAGGGAAGCAATGTGGAATGTGATGAGGCTATATGGAGTTGGTGGAAGGTTGTTGCAAGCAGTGAAAAGTTTATACAAAGGTAGTAAAGCATGTGTTAGAATAGGAAATGAAGTGAGTGATTGGTTTCCGGTGAGAGTGGGGCTGAGACAGGGATGTGTGATGTCGCCGTGGTTGTTTAACTTGTATGTTGATGGAGTGGTGAGAGAGGTGAATGCTCGAGTGCTTGGACGA
>NC_090739.1:6085861-6090861 GCF_036898095.1 Palaemon carinicauda
TTAAGATACTGTATACAGAAACCTTAGTTATTTTATGCCAGAAACTCTCTCTCTCTCTCTCTCTCTCTCTCTCTCTCTCTCTCTCTCTCTCTCTCTCTCTCTCTGGAAGTTATACAGAAAACGTTTCGAGTTATTTTGTTATGCAAATCATTTTCTTTTCTTTTACTTAGCGAGATAGTTACTTTTATTGACTATTTTTTTATGAACTCTCTCAAAGGTTTAAAGGTCGCTCATGAATAGCAGAGGTATGAGAACAATGCCCTGAGACTGACCACATATACATATGATCAGCGCCCAAGCCCCCTCTCCACCTAAGCTAGGAACAAGGAGGACCAGGCAATGGCTGCTGATGACTCAGCAAGTAGTTCTATAGGTTCCCCCAAACCCCTCATCCTTAGCTCACAAGGATGGTGAGGTTGTAGACACTACAAGAAACTATCGAGCTTGAGCGGGACTCGAACCCCAGTCCGGTAGATAGCCAGGCAGGGACTTATCCAATAGGCCACCACAGCCCTTAAACGTGTGCTCTATTTGAATAAATATGACTAAAATGGTGACGATGAAGAGTAATTTACGTATAAAAGGACGCCATAAGGCCATATTAAAACTGAATAAATCTTCGGGTATTTTTTTATTAATTGAATATAGATCCCTTTTAGATAGTTCAAATTTTTAATAACAGGAAATTATGGCTAAAAAATTTATTTTCCCGATGCCTTTGATGTTGATGTAAGCTGGGAATTTCCATCGTTAATGGCTGTCGTTTAAAAAATTCATTTTCTCATGCAGAAAATGAACATTACACACTTTATGAGAATATTCAAAATTAAAAAACAAAATTGTAATAATTAGGGCGTTCATAATCCGATGTCGAAGATAACTCAAAATAAGAGTTTTTTTTTTTTTTTTTTTTTTTTTTGCCATACTGGATTTTTTTTTTTTTTTTTTTTTTTTTTTTTTTTTTTTTTTTGTGTGAAGAATGAAAATCTTAATACACGCATTACGCTTGCGTACATTAATGTCATAACGTGGACTGGCTGGTGGTAAACAGACTGTCCACAGAACAAGACATTCTGAAATGTGTATAAGAAGCATCTTCCATTTACCGAAGAAGTCTTGTCTCTGGGAACTGATATTGCAGCCTGATACTGTTGCTTAAAGTCCTCAAAGAAGAAATGAGAGAGAGAGAGAGAGAGAGAGAGAGAGAGAGAGAGAGAGAGAGAGAGAGAGAGAGAGAGAGAGATAGCTTCCCTCTTTTCACTTTTCCCCGTAATTACCGAAGGATAAAGACGCAAGGGAAAAAAGAGAACGGAGCGGGAAGCTGGTGAGATTAAGATTGTGGTAAGAGGATCATAGGAAATTTTTATTGTCTCTAATCCATTTCACAGACAGTAAAATGGTTTCGGTTTAACAGGACTGGAGGCCGGGATTAATATTCTATCTATCTATTTAATAATAGTAGGTTAGCCAGGGCACCAGCTATCCGTTGAGATACTACCATTATAGTTATTGTGTCCTTTGAATGACCAGACAGTACTTAACTGAATCCCTCGCTCTGGTTACGGCTCATTTTGTCTTTGCCTACACGTACACCGATTAGTCTGGCCTATTCTTTCCACATTCTCCTCTATCCTCATATACCTGATAACACTGAGATTACTAAACGATTCTTCGTTCAAGGGGTTAACTACTGCAATGTAATTGTTCAGTGGCCACTTTCCTCTTGGTAAGGGTAGAAGAGACTCTTAAGCTAAGGTAAGCAGCTTTTCTAGGAGAGCGACACTCCAAAATCAAACCATTGTTCTCTAGTCTTGGTGTGGTGCCGTAGCCTTTGTACCATATTCTTCCACTGTCTTGTATTAGAGTTCTCTTGCTTGAGGGTTCACTCGGGCACGTTTTTCTATATTCTTCTTATGTTTTTTTATAGTTTATATATGAAATATCTAATTTAATATTGTTACTCTTCTTAAAATATTTTATTTTGATTGTTTATTACTTGTCTTGTAGTTTATTTATTTCTTTTTTCCTCTCCTCACTGGCATTTTTTTCCCCTGTTAGAGCCCTTGGGGTTATAGCATCTTGCTTTTCCAATTAGGGTTATAACTTAGCTTGTAATAATGATAATCATCATCATCTATCTATCTAGCTATATATCTCTATCTATCTATCTATCTGTCTTATCTGTCTGTTTACCAGTATATCTATATATCTATCTATCTTATCTATCTACCACTTGCCAGTAACGATTCGCTTCTTGATATAACAGACGAAATGAAACTACTAATGTTGATGAGTGACATTAATTGGAATAACGGAGTAACCTCCATTGTATTTGAGCTCACAAAACTATCATTGGTGATATCTTGGAATACAGTGGTAACGTGTTCGCCCAGCATTCTCTTGACAGCAGATCGATCCCCGCCCTGTTTACTGGGGAGGCCACTGCTTTGCTTGGGCACCGGAGGTTACCTGGCTGACGTTCTGGTGAGTATCTATTCTGATGAAACTGGAACTGAAACCAGACACCTTTAGCCTTTTAAATGCGATTTCATATAATTTTTAAGACTCTATGCCCAAATATGATCAGTGCCCTTTGGTAATGATAGTAAATTTCAAAGATAAATAGTCCATTACCTATCATTTTTGGGCAGACACATGCGTGTTCGTACATACACATATATACACACACACCTCACACATTGTATATATATATATATATATATATATATATATATATACATATATATATATATATACATATATATATATATATATAGACTATCTTCGTTATTTGCTTTACTTTTTGTTTTATTAATTTTTTGCGAGTTTAGTAATGTTTAAAAACCTATTCATATCAATAGTATTATTCATATTTATTGCTAGCCCATTTTCAATCACAGTAATAATAATAATAATAATAATAATAATAATAATAATAATAATAATAATAATGACCTCCTTTTCCCCACATTAAAAGAATGTGGTCCTACATCCCTGCATGAACATTTCTGGAAATACAGCGCATAACGCTAAACATAGCAATAATAAAAAGAAACTCGAGAGCTTATAACATTTATAGCGAGCGAAGTGTGGCGCTCTCCTCCGCAGAGTTTTCTCGCAACTTTCGAACCGTTGCTCAAGAACAAATGAATGGAATTACCCCCTCCCCCCTCGATTTAGCCCTGGGGTGGATAAGTTTCACTCTACTTACATTAACTAAATGTGTAAAGTATGCGCCAGACCGCAGGAATAAAATCTTAAATAGAAAAGGAATCGTCCCGAGATTGTAAAAGTTTTCGGGGACGTCTCGAATCTTAAGTGAAAATGTCGCCTATAATGGAGTTAGTTAAGGAGTTTAGCCCGGGAATTTCGGAGCTGGTATCGAGAAAGAGAGCGAGAGGGAAAGAGGAGAATTGGTGCAATAATTATAGCAGTGATATGTGGTGTTAAGGAGGAAAGAGGTAATGGAATTGGCTCTTATGATTATTGCAGTGGGCGGTAGTAATAGAAAAGAGGAGAGAGACAGAGAGAAAAAATGGGTTTTGTGCTCTGGATACCAGACTTTGAGAACGTGTTTATCTATTAAGAGATTTCACTGACTGGGATCTTTCTTCTTCTTGATCGAGATATTTCGGATTTTTGTTTGTACAGTTGGACGCAGGATTTCCTGGTACACCTCTCTCTCTCTCTCTCTCTCTCTCTCTCTCTCTCTCTCTCTCTCTGAAAGTATATCTTCACACCCTTACTGCGTTGAGAGTTCCTGTGTAGCCCAAGCCCACCACCTCTGTTATACATGCACACACACACACACACACACACACATATATATATATATATTTATATATATGTATGTATACATAAGTATATATATATATATATATATATATATATATATATATATATATATATATTTATATGTATAAGTGATACCTCGGTAGTCGAACGACTCTATACTCGAACAATTCGGAGTTCGACCAAAATTTTCGAGAAATTTTTGCTGCGGTGCTCGACCAAAAATTCGGTACTCGACCAGCCGAACACGTGACGACCGCATGGGCTTTGTGATGATCGCGCCATCTCGGCCACTCTCGCTTGTTCGGGAAGCATCAGTTCTCTCGAGAGCGTCACTCAGACAACGCGCGATCAGCATTCGTTGTGATTTAGTGATTTTCAGTGCTTTTAATTGCTTTTTTAGCTTTCATAATGAGTCCCAAGAAAGTAATGAGTGTTAAGGGGAAGGAGAAGAGGAAAACAGTGCGAACAACGATCGAGTTGAAGAAGGAAATTATAGCGAAATATGAGAATGGTGTACGAGTGTCCGATTTAGCGGTAGAATACGGAATGGCGAAGTCGACCATTTCTACGTTTTTAAAGCATAAAGAAATGATTAAGAAGGCGAATGTTGCAACGGGAGTTACGGCGGTAACTAAGCAAAGGCCACAAGTGATTGAGGAGATGGAAAAGTTGCTTTTAATATTTATTAAAGAAAAACAGTTGGCCGGGGAAAGTGTTAGTGAAGCGTTCATTTGTGAAAAAGCGTTGCATATCTATGAAGAATTAGTGAAGAAAAGTCCGAGTACCAGTGAAAGTGATTCATTTACATTTAAAGCGAGCAGGGGTTGGTTTGAAAAGTTTCGTAATAGAACAGGTATTCATCGTGTTACTAGGCATGGGGAGGCAGCTAGTTCGGATCAAATTGCAGCCGATAAATACGTGGGGGAATTCGATCGGTACATAAATGAACAAAATTTGATCGCACAACAAGTCTTTAATTGTGATGAGACTGGGTTATTTTGGAAGAAAATGCCAGCCAATACGTACATTACCAAGGACGAGACGAAGATGCCAGGTCACAAGCCAATGAAAGATAGGCTAACATTGTTGCTGTGTGCAAATGCAAGTGGCGATTGCAAGATCAAACCCTTGTTAGTGTACCACTCGGACAACCCCCGGGTGTTCAAACGAAATAATATTTGTAAAAGTGCACTACCAGTTATGTG
>NC_090739.1:6103129-6132521 GCF_036898095.1 Palaemon carinicauda
AGAACAATAACATTAAAATAAATCTTTCATATATAAACTATAAACACTTCAAAATAACAAGAGCATAAAAAACTTCAAAATAACAAGAGGAAGAGAAACAAAATAGAATAGTGTACCCGAGTGTAGCCTCAAGTAAGAGATCTTTAACCCAAGACAGTGGAAGACCGTGGCTTAAGCAACTCTGTGTTTATGAAACATATTCTTTTCCTATTTATTTTATATATTTTTTTTTTTCGGGCAAAAGTTGAGTGGCTGTACTTGTTTCAAGGTTGGGTTGTCATTTAAAAAAATCTTCATTCTTAAATAGAGAAACATAAGGTTTAAAGACCGCTCATGAAGGGCAGAGGCAAGGGACAGTGACAATGTCCTAGCATGATAATGTCCTAGAGACTGACCATACAGTATATAATATATATATATATATATATATATATATATATATATATATATATATATATATATATGTATATATATATATGATCACCGTCCAAGCTCCCTCTCCAACCAGTCGGTTATCTATTCTCACTCTCTCTCTCTCTCTCTCTCTCTCTCTCTCTCTCTCTCTCTCTCTCTCTCTCTCTCTCTCTCTCCCTATTTTTAAGTAGAGGGTGAATTGCTAACTTCTTTCAAGGTGCGTTTGTCATATAAAAGAAATAAAAGAAAGGTTTAAAGATAGCTCATGAATGGCAGAGGCAAGAGACAGTGACAGTGGCGTAGCTAGCAGGCCAATGCCCTAGAGTCTGACCATGTATATGATCAGCACCCAATGCCCCCGTCTCCACCCAAGCTACGACCAAGGAGGGCCAGGGAATGGCTGCTGATGAACCAGCGGGTAGACCTATAGGCTCCCCCAAACCGCTTATCCTTAGCTTACAAGGATGGTGAGGTGACAGCCCCTACAAGAAACTATCGAGCTAGAGCGGGACTCGAACCCCAGTCAAACAGATCGCAAGGCAGGGACGTATCCAATAGGCCACCGCAACCCCAGGTCAAAATTCCATTCTTTTATTTCTTTGAGTCTTCAAATTGTCATTATTAATACGTTGGGGGTCATCACTCAGAAAATATTGTTATCTGTATCTAAAAAAAGAATTTGATTTTAAGGAATTTATTAAATTCAGTTATCATTTTTTTCTTTGAATAGGATTCAAACAACTGTATCACCATAATCAAAGTATTGCTATTCAGGGCCACCCTTACTAGCTTGGTTTGCTGGGAGCGATCAGACTAAAGTCTCCACCATCACCAATCCGCACTGGCCAATGTAGTGATGGAATTGGCCAAACCCCAGACATGACTAACGACACATCTGAGGCTTTTGTCCTGCAGTGGACTAGAAATGGATATATTTGTTGTTGTTGTATGTATGTGTGTGTATATATATATATATATATATATATATATATATATATATATATATATATATATATACTATATATATACTGAGTTCTTTGAGTCTTCAAATTGTCATTATTAATACGTTGGGGTCATCACTCAGAAAATATTGTTATCTGTATCTAAAAAAGAATTTGATTTTAAGGAATTTATGAAATTCAGTTATAATTTTTTTCTTTGAATAGGATTCTGAGATTAAAATTTCGTTCTTTTATTTCTTAGTGGCTTTAAATTGTCATTATCAATACGGTAGGGTCATCATTGAGAACATATTATTATCCATATCTAAAGAAGAATTTGATTTTGAGGAATATATGAAATTCAGTTATTAATTTTTATTTCTTCAAACAGGATTCTGATATCAAAATTCCGTTCTTTTATTTCTTAACGGTTTAGAATTGCCATTATAATCTTAAGTTGGGATCATCGTTGAGCAAAAGAAAAATTTGATTTTTATGAAAACGGCTCGGTCGGATCTTCGGCAAATTTTGTGCGTGGGACGAAATTGGCGTTTTCATCCAGAGAAAGAATCAGCGTGGGTGAAAAATTGCCATTTTCACCTCGATAAAGGGGTAACGGAGAAAGAATTCTCTATGAGAAAGGTGTTATACTGGGGAAAAGTCTTTCTCTTATTAAAAGAGAAGTTTTTGGGAACATCGCAGTTTTCAATCCAGGAAAGTTTATTGTTGGGCATAAACGGGATTTTCATCTTGCAATACATAATGTATTAAAATGTATTTTGACTCAAGAAAGAAATACCATAAGGAGAGAATAGGCATTCTTTTTATCATAAGTTTAGTTTGAATTGTACCATCATTTTCAGTTCGATTTATTTTGATATAATTGCTTGTATAAATAGAGGGGGCACTCAGTAGAGTGCAGACCTCCGCCTCGGCAGCTTTTCTCTCAACTTTGACCGTGACCTTTGACCTTAACACTTATTAATAGGCGTAGATTTTCATACACTCAGATATGAACCAAGTTTGGAGTCTCTGTGACAACGATGTCCAAACTTATGGCTGATTACGTGAATTGGACATTTTGTTTGACCCTAGACCTTGACCTTCCAAAATTTAATCATTTCCAGCTTTTTACATAATAGTTAATCCCGGCAAGTTTCATTGCTCTACGATTAGAATTCTGGCCAGGAAGCTGTTCAAAAACAAACACCAACAAACACGCAAACAGGGGCGAAAACAGAACCACCTTCCAAGTTCGTTGGCGGGGATAAAAATAGGAATAAGGGTACAATGCTCAACAACAAATGCAGCCGTTTCCACTCCTGCAGGACAAAAGCCTCAGATATGTCCTTAGTCATGTCTGGGGTTTGGCCATTTTCATCACCACGGTGTCCAGTGCGGATTGGTGGTGGTGGAGACTTTAGTCTGATCGCTCACAGCAAACCAAACTAGTATCAATGGCCCTGACTAGTGCAGTTTTGCTGATCATGGCAATACACAAAGCCTTTCACCACGTTAAGGTATCCTCATTCAGAAAGGGACACACTGTTTAAACGTCTGAGTAAATAATGAACTAAAGGGGCACTCAGTAGAGTGCAAACCTCCGCCGCGGCTGCTCATTTTTCGACCTTTTGTTTAACCTTGACCTTTGACCTTAACATTTATTAATTGGCGTGGATGTTGATACACTCACATATGAATCAAGTTTTAAGTCTCTGTGACAACGATGTCCAAACTTATGGTTGATTACGTGAATTGAACATTTTGGTTGACCATGACCTTTGACCTTGACCTTCCTAAATTTAATAATTTCTAGCTTTTTACATATCAGTTAATCCCTGCAAGTTTCATTACTCTACGATTAAAATTGTGGTCAGAAAGCTGTTCACAAACACACTCACACAAGCTAGCCGAGGTTAAAACATAACCTCATTCCTACTTCGTTGGTGGAGGTAATAACTAATAAGTCGACGTAAGTACACTGAAAAATAATATTCCTTATCCGTTCATTAATTATGAAAAATATTCAAAATTCCAGTTAAAAAAAAAAAGCGCCTATAGATTATAGAAATTCGAAATTAATTAGCCTCAGTCAAGGTTGAAATTCGTCAAAACAAAAATCAAATATTTAATTCATCTCGCTTACGTCGTTTGATATATGTATAGGCCGCCTTTAATGGCATTTTTAGAATATTTAAGATTCCTCTAATTAATTGCCGTTTGTAAACATGGTTAATTTGATCTTTCTGGGTAATTAAAGGGCTGGCCAAAGAAGTTAGGAGTATACTAAGCACACTTTATGATTGTTTACATAATGCTTGTATTCATTTAAGCACAAGAATGGAATAGCAAACATTTGAGTATATGTAAGCATATATGTGTATATATATATATATATATATATATATATATATATATATATATACATACATATATATACATATATATATATATAAATATATATACATATATATATGTGTGTGTATATATATATATATATATATTACATATATACTGTATATGTATATATATATATATATATATATATATATGTGTGTGTGTGTATATATATTATATATATATACATATATATATGTATATATATACATATATGTATATATATATACATACATATATATATATATATATATATATATATATATATATATATATATATATATATATATATATATATATATATATATATATATATATATATATATGCCCTTTCTGTGCGGGGACACCCTAACGTGATGAATAAGTTTGTGTTTCGCCATGATCAACAAAGTTGTACTAGTCAGGGCCACCCATACTACTTTGGTTTGCTGTGAGTGGTCTGACTAAAGTCTCCCATCATCACCAATAAGCAGTTAGCCAGCGTGGTGACGAAAATGGTCAAACTCCAGACATGAACTTGGCATGTCTGAGGCCTTTGTCCTGCAGTGGACTGGAAATGGCTTCATTTTTAGTTTTTTGTTGTGTGTGTATATGTATAATGTATGTATGTATATATATATATATATATATATATATATATATGTATGTATAGATATATATATACATATATATATATATATATATATATATATATATATATATATATATATACATATGTATGTATGAATATATATATATATATAATATATATATATATATACATACATATAATATATATATATATATATATATATATATATATATATATATATATGTGTGTGTGTGTGTGTGTGTGTGTATTTTCACGTGTGTGTTGGTGAGTGTGTGCATCTAGTTAATTTACTTATTAATAAACATCAAAAGGACCTCTTCCCTGAAGTGTGCAATTAGTAAGATATTATGAAGCATCGGAGGCTCTTTCATGATTCAGAGAGGTAGACAGACTGACAGACGAACAGACAGACAGAACCTGAAGGCAGAACATTCACCTCATTATCCACCCGAGTGTGTAATGTGGCATACAAACTTATCATTCCACTTCGTTATATATTTGAGTCGTCTTACTGAAAATAAAACTATACTTAATTTTTTTAATGAGGCGCATTTGCACTGACCCGCAGGGGTGCCCTTTTAGCTCGGAAACGTTTCCTACTAGCTGATTAGTTAGAATGATTTTGTCCAACCTATCAGCTAGTTGGAATTTTTTCCGAGCTAAAAGGGCACCCCTGCACATTCGCACTGACTCGTATTGGTGCCCCTTTAGCTCTGAAAAGTTTCCTACTAGCTGATTGGTTAAAATTATTTTATCCAACTTGTCAACTTTTCCGAGCTAAATGGGCACCCCTTTACATTTGCACTGACTCACATGGGTGCCCTTTTAGCCCGGAAAAGTTTCCTACTAGCTGATTGGTTAGAAATTATTTTGTCCAACCAATCAGCTTATAGGAAACTTTTCCGAGCTAAAAGGGCATCCCTGCACATTTGCACTGACTCGCAGGGGTGGCCTTTTACCTCGGAAAAGTTTCCTACTAGCTAATTAGTTAGAATTATTTTGTATAACCAGTCAGATAGTAGGAAACTTTTGCGAGCCAAAAGGGCACGCCTGCGAGTCAGTGCAGATGTCAAGGGTGCCCTTTTAGCTCGGAAAAGTTTCCTACTTGCTGATTAGTTAGAATTATTTTGTCCAACCTATCAGCTAGTAGGAAACTTTTCCGAACTAAAAGGGCACCCCTGCTAGTCATTTCAAATGTGCAGGGGTGCCCTTTTAGCTCGGAAAAGTTTCCTACTAGCTGATTAGTTAGAATTATTTTGTCCTACCAATCAGCTGTTGTCATTTCTTTTTAGTGAGGCATATTTACACCGACTCTCAGCGGTGCCCTTTTAGCTCGGAAAAGTTTCCTGATCGCTGATTGGTTGGACAAGATAATTCTAACCAATCAGATAGCAGGAAACTTTTCCGAGATAAAAGGGCACCGCTGTGAGTCGGTGCAAATGCGCCTCATTAAAAAAAAATTGAGTATAGTGGGCAACTTTTCCGAGATAAAAGGGCACCCCTGCTGGTCAGTGCAAATGCGCCTCATTAAAAAAAATTTACTATATTGGGCAACTTTTCCGAGCTAAAAGGGCATCCCGGCGGGTCAGTGCAAATGCACCTCATTAAAAAAAATGAGAGTATAATTAAAGGATAGCTAAATAGAGAGTGGCACTGCATTCTCCTTTTCCTCTGTACTGTTTTAATTCACGAAGTGGAGCGTGTTTTGTGCTCTTTTAGGTTATAGTTTCATCCCCTTTATCAGGTTTATGAGACCCAGGGCTATTTTACAACCTATTTCGCAAGGCCATGTGTCATTCATACACATTTTAAAGCTACCATTTATTCAGTCTTTTCATTAGGAATTCATTTTGTCCTCTAATTCACCTTGTATTCATTCTTCAACCTTTTTTCATTCAGTATTTATTTTCCCTTTTAATTCACCTTGTATTCTTTCTTTAACCTTTTTGCATTCAGTATTCATTTTCCCTTTTAATTCACCTTGTATTCTTTCTTCAACCTTTTTGCATTCAGTATTCATTTTCCCTTTTAATTCACCTTGTATTCACTGTTCAAACTTTTTTTTTTATTCAATATTAACTTTCCTTTTTAAATCAGGTTATATTCATCCTTCACCTTTTAATGTTCAATAGTCATTTTTCCTTTTAATTCAGCTTGTATTCAGCCTTCAATATTTTTTATTCAATATTCATATTCCCTTTTTAATTCACCTTACATTCATCCTTCAACCTTTTTTTTTTATTCAATATTAATTTTCCCTTTAAATTCACCTTGTATTCATCCTTGTTTTCCTTTTACATAATATTCATTTCCCCTTTCACTTCACCTTGTATTCATCCTTGTTTTTCCGTTTTTCATTTCATATTCGAATCGTCCTGATCCCACTTGTATACAAAAACACATTTGTAATTTTACTTTTTACATAATATTCATTTCCCCTTTCACTTCCCCTTGTATTCATCCTTGTTTTCCTTTTACATAATATTCATTTTCCCCTCTCACTTCACCTTGTATTCATCCTTGTTTTCCTTTTACATAATATTCATTTCCCCTTTCACTTCCCCTTGTATTCATCCTTGTTTTTCCGTTTTTTACTTCATATTCGAATCGTCCTGATCCCACTTGTATACAAAAACACATTTGTAATTTTACTTTTTACATAATATTCATTTCCCCTTTCACTTCCCCTTGTATTCATCCTTGTTTTCCTTTTACATAATATTCATTTTCCCCTCTCACTTCACCTTGTATTCATCCTTGTTTTCCTTTTACATAATATTCATTTCCCCTTTCACTTCCCCTTGTATTCATCCTTGTTTTTCCGTTTTTTACTTCATATTTGAATCGTCCTGATCCCACTTGTATACAAAAACACATTTGTAATTTTACTTTTTACATAATATTCATTTCCCCTTTCACTTCCCCTTGTATTCATCCTTGTTTTCCTTTTACATAATATTCATTTTCCCCTCTCACTTCACCTTGTATTCATCCTTGTTTTCCTTTTACATAATATTCATTTCCCCTTTCACTTCCCCTTGTATTCATCCTTGTTTTTCCGTTTTTTACTTCATATTTGAATCGTCCTGATCCCACTTGTATACAAAAACACATTTGTAATTTTACTTTTTACATAATATTCATTTCCCCTTTCACTTCCCCTTGTATTCATCCTTGTTTTCCTTTTACATAATATTCATTTTCCCCTCTCACTTCACCTTGTATTCATCCTTGTTTTCCTTTTACATAATATTCATTTCCCCTTTCACTTCCCCTTGTATTCATCCTTGTTTTCCTTTTACATAATATTCATTTTCCCCTCTCACTTCACCTTGTATTCATCCTTGTTTTCCTTTTACATAATATTCATTTTCCCCTCTCACTTCACCTTGTATTCATCCTTGTTTTCCTTTTACATAATATTCATTTCCCCTTTCACTTCCCCTTGTATTCATCCTTGTTTTTCCGTTTTTTACTTCATATTTGAATCGTCCTGATCCCACTTGTATACAAAAACACATTTGTAATTTTACTTTTTACATAATATTCATTTCCCCTTTCACTTCCCCTTGTATTCATCCTTGTTTTCCTTTTACATAATATTCATTTTCCCCTCTCACTTCACCTTGTATTCATCCTTGTTTTCCTTTTACATAATATTCATTTCCCCTTTCACTTCCCCTTGTATTCATCCTTGTTTTTCCGTTTTTTACTTCATATTTGAATCGTCCTGATCCCACTTGTATACAAAAACACATTTGTAATTTTACTTTTTACATAATATTCATTTCCCCTTTCACTTCCCCTTGTATTCATCCTTGTTTTCCTTTTACATAATATTCATTTTCCCCTCTCACTTCACCTTGTATTCATCCTTGTTTTCCTTTTACATAATATTCATTTCCCCTTTCACTTCACCTTGTATTCATCCTTGTTTTCCTTTTACATAATATTCATTTTCCCCTCTCACTTCACCTTGTATTCATCCTTGTTTTCCTTTTACATAATATTCATTTCCCCTTTCACTTCACCTTGTATTCATCCTTGTTTTCCTTTTACATAATATTCATTTCCCCTTTCACTTCCCCTTGTATTCATCCTTGTTTTCCTTTTACATAATATTCATTTTCCCCTCTCACTTCACCTTGTATTCATCCTTGTTTTCCTTTTACATAATATTCATTTTCCCCTCTCACTTCACCTTGTATTCATCCTTGTTTTCCTTTTACATAATATTCATTTCCCCTTTCACTTCACCTTGTATTCATCCTTGTTTTCCTTTTACATAATATTCATTTTCCCCTCTCACTTCACCTTGTATTCATCCTTGTTTTCCTTTTACATAATATTCATTTCCCCTTTCACTTCCCCTTGTATTCATCCTTGTTTTCCTTTTACATAATATTCATTTTCCCCTCTCACTTCACCTTGTATTCATCCTTGTTTTCCTTTTACATAATATTCATTTCCCCTTTCACTTCCCCTTGTATTCATCCTTGTTTTCCTTTTACATAATATTCATTTTCCCCTCTCACTTCACCTTGTATTCATCCTTGTTTTCCTTTTACATAATATTCATTTCCCCTTTCACTTCCCCTTGTATTCATCCTTGTTTTCCTTTTACATAATATTCATTTTCCCCTCTCACTTCACCTTGTATTCATCCTTGTTTTCCTTTTACATAATATTCATTTCCCCTTTCACTTCCCCTTGTATTCATCCTTGTTTTTCCGTTTTTTACTTCATATTTGAATCGTCCTGATCCCACTTGTATACAAAAACACATTTGTAATTTTACTTTTTACATAATATTCATTTCCCCTTTCACTTCCCCTTGTATTCATCCTTGTTTTCCTTTTACATAATATTCATTTTCCCCTCTCACTTCACCTTGTATTCATCCTTGTTTTCCTTTTACATAATATTCATTTTCCCCTCTCACTTCACCTTGTATTCATCCTTGTTTTCCTTTTACATAATATTCATTTCCCCTTTCACTTCACCTTGTATTCATCCTTGTTTTCCTTTTACATAATATTCATTTTCCCCTCTCACTTCACCTTGTATTCATCCTTGTTTTCCTTTTACATAATATTCATTTCCCCTTTCACTTCCCCTTGTATTCATCCTTGTTTTTCCGTTTTTTACTTCATATTTGAATCGTCCTGATCCCACTTGTATACAAAAACACATTTGTAATTTTACTTTTTACATAATATTCATTTCCCCTTTCACTTCCCCTTGTATTCATCCTTGTTTTCCTTTTACATAATATTCATTTTCCCCTCTCACTTCACCTTGTATTCATCCTTGTTTTCCTTTTACATAATATTCATTTTCCCCTCTCACTTCACCTTGTATTCATCCTTGTTTTCCTTTTACATAATATTCATTTCCCCTTTCACTTCACCTTGTATTCATCCTTGTTTTCCTTTTACATAATATTCATTTTCCCCTCTCACTTCACCTTGTATTCATCCTTGTTTTCCTTTTACATAATATTCATTTCCCCTTTCACTTCCCCTTGTATTCATCCTTGTTTTCCTTTTACATAATATTCATTTTCCCCTCTCACTTCACCTTGTATTCATCCTTGTTTTCCTTTTACATAATATTCATTTCCCCTTTCACTTCCCCTTGTATTCATCCTTGTTTTCCTTTTACATAATATTCATTTTCCCCTCTCACTTCACCTTGTATTCATCCTTGTTTTCCTTTTACATAATATTCATTTTCCCCTCTCACTTCACCTTGTATTCATCCTTGTTTTCCTTTTACATAATATTCATTTCCCCTTTCACTTCCCCTTGTATTCATCCTTGTTTTTCCGTTTTTTACTTCATATTTGAATCGTCCTGATCCCACTTGTATACAAAAACACATTTGTAATTTTACTTTTTACATAATATTCATTTCCCCTTTCACTTCACCTTGTATTCATCCTTGTTTTCCTTTTACATAATATTCATTTTCCCCTCTCACTTCACCTTGTATTCATCCTTGTTTTCCTTTTACATAATATTCATTTCCCCTTTCACTTCCCCTTGTATTCATCCTTGTTTTTCCGTTTTTTACTTCATATTTGAATCGTCCTGATCCCACTTGTATACAAAAACACATTTGTAATTTTACCTTTTACATAATATTCATTTCCCCTTTCACTTCACCTTGTATTCATCCTTGTTTTTCCAATTTTTACTTCATATTTGAATCGTCATGATCCCACTTGTATACAAAAACACATTTGTAATTTTCCTTTTTACATAATATTCATTTCCCCTTTCACTTCCCCTTGTATTCATCCTTGTTTTCCTTTTACATAATACTGTATTCATTTCCCCTTTCACTTCACCTTGTATTCATCCTTGTTTTCCTTTTACATAATATTCATTTTCCCCTCTCACTTCACCTTGTATTCATCCTTGTTTTCCTTTTACATAATATTCATTTTCCCCTCTCACTTCACCTTGTATTCATCCTTGTTTTTCCGTTTTTTACTTCATATTTGAATCGTCCTGATCCCACTTGTATACAAAAACACATTTGTAATTTTCCTTTTTACATAATATTCATTTCCCCTTTCACTTCCCCTTGTATTCATCCTTGTTTTCCTTTTACATAATACTGTATTCATTTCCCCTTTCACTTCACCTTGTATTCATCCTTGTTTTCCTTTTACATAATATTCATTTTCCCCTCTCACTTCACCTTGTATTCATCCTTGTTTTCCTTTTACATAATATTCATTTTCCCCTCTCACTTCCCCTTGTATTCATCCTTGTTTTTCCGTTTTTTACTTCATATTTGAATCGTCCTGATCCCACTTGTATACAAAAACACATTTGTAATTTTACTTTTTACATAATATTCATTTCCCCTTTCACTTCACCTTGTATTCATCCTTGTTTTTCCGATTTTTACTTCATATTTGAATCGTCATGATCCCACTTGTATACAAAAACACATTTGTAATTTTCCTTTTTACATAATATTCATTTCCCCTTTCACTTCCCCTTGTATTCATCCTTGTTTTCCTTTTACATAATACTGTATTCATTTCCCCTTTCACTTCACCTTGTATTCATCCTTGTTTTTCCAATTTTTAACTTCATATTTGAATCGTCATGATCCCACTTGTATACAAAAAAATAAAAAATAAAAAAAAGACATTTGTAATTCATCTTATTTTCATCACTCCATTAAACCCCCATTGCATTAAACTACATTTCTGATTTACTCCATTAAACCCCCATTGCATGAAACTACATTTCTGATTTACTCCATTAAACCCCCATTGCATGAAACTACATTTCTGATTTACTCCATTAAACCCCCATTGCATGAAACTACATTTCTGATTTACTCCATTAAACCCCCATTGCATGAAACTACATTTCTGATTTACTCCATTAAACCCCCATTGCATTAAACTACATTTCTGATTTACTCCATTAAACCCCCATTGCATGAAACTACATTTCTGATTTACTCCATTAAACCCCCATTGCATGAAACTACATTTCTGATTTACTCCATTAAACCCTCATTGCATGAAACTACATTTCTGATTTACTCCATTAAACCCTCATTGCATGAAACTACATTTCTGATTTACTCCATTAAACCCTCATTGCATGAAACTACATTTCTGATTTACTCCATTAAACCCCCATTGCATGAAACTACATTTCTGATTTACTCCATTAAACCCCCATTGCATGAAACTACATTTCTGATTTACTCCATTAAACCCCCATTGAATGAAACTACATTTCTGATTTACTCCATTAAACCCCCATTGCATGAAACTACATTTCTGATTTACTCCATTAAACCCCCATTGCATGAAACTACATTTCTGATTTACTCCATTAAACCCCCATTGCATGAAACTACATTTCTGATTTACTCCATTAAACCCCCATTGCATGAAACTACATTTCTGATTTACTCCATTCAACTCTCATTGCATGAAACTACATTTCTGATTTACTCCATTAAACCCCCATTGCATTAAACTACATTTCTGATTTTCCCATTAAACTACATTTCTGATTTACTCCATTAAACCCCCATTGCATTAAACTACATTTCTGATTTACTCCATTAAACCCCCATTGCATTAAACTACATTTCTGATTTACTCCATTAAACCCCCATTGCATTAAACTACATTTCTTATTTACTCCATTAAACCCCCATTTCATTAAACTACATTTCTGATTTTCCCATTAAACTACATTTCTGATTTACTCCATTAAACCCCCATTGCATTAAACTACATTTCTGATTTACTCCATTAAACCCCCATTGCATTAAACTACATTTCTGATTTACTCCATTAAACCCCCATTGCATTAAACTACATTTCTGATTTACTCCATTAAACCCCCATTGCATTAAACTACATTTCTGATTTACTCCATTAAACCTCCATTGCATTAAACTACATTTCTGATTTACTCCATTAAACCCCCATTGCATTAAACTACATTTCTAATTTACTCCATTAAACCCCCATTGCATGAAACTACATTTCTGATTTACTCCATTAAACCCCCATTGCATTAAACTACATTTCTGATTTACTCCATTAAACCCCCCATTGCATTAAACTACATTTCTGATTTTCCCATTAAACTACATTTCTGATTTACTCCATTAAACCCCCATTGCATTAAACTACATTTCTGATTTACTCCATTAAACCCCCATTGCATTAAACTACATTTCTGATTTTCCCATTAAACTACATTTCTGATTTACTCCATTAAACCCCCATTGCATTAAACTACATTTCTGATTTTCCCATTAAACTACATTTCTGATTTACTCCATTAAACCCCCATTGCATTAAACTACATTTCTGATTTTCCCATTAAACTACATTTCTGATTTACTCCATTAAACCCCCATTGCATTAAACTACATTTCTGATTTACTCCATTAAACCACCATTGCATTAAACTACATTTCTGATTTTCCCATTAAACTACATTTCTGATTTACTCCATTAAACCCCCCATTGCATTAAACTACATTTCTGATTTTCCCATTAAACTACATTTCTGATTTACTCCATTAAACCCCCATTGCATTAAACTACATTTCTGATTTACTCCATTAAACCCCCATTGCATTAAACTACATTTCTGATTTACTCCATTAAACCCCCATTGCATTAAACTACATTTCTGATTTTCCCATTAAACTACATTTCTGATTTACTCCATTAAACCCCCATTGCATTAAACTACATTTCTGATTTTCCCATTAAACTACATTTCTGATTTACTCCATTAAACCCCCATTGCATTAAACTACATTTCTGATTTTCCCATTAAACTACATTTCTGATTTACTCCATTAAACCCCCATTGCATTAAACTACATTTCTGATTTTCCCATTAAACTACATTTCTGATTTACTCCATTAAACCCCCATTGCATTAAACTACATTTCTGATTTACTCCATTAAACCCCCATTGCATTAAACTACATTTCGGATTTTCCCATTAAACTACATTTCTGATTTACTCCATTAAACCCCCCATTGCATTAAACTACATTTCTGATTTTCCCATTAAACTACATTTCTGATTTACTCCATTAAACCCCCATTGCATTAAACTACATTTCTGATTTACTCCATTAAACCCCCATTGCATTAAACTACATTTCTGATTTACTCCATTAAACCCCCATTGCATTAAACTACATTTCTGATTTACTCCATTAAACCCCCATTGCATTAAACTACATTTCTGATTTACTCCATTAAACCCCCATTGCATTAAACTACATTTCTGATTTTCCCATTAAACTACATTTCTGATTTACTCCATTAAACCCCCATTGCATTAAACTACATTTCTGATTTACTCCATTAAACCCCCATTGCATTAAACTACATTTCTGATTTTCCCATTAAACTACATTTCTGATTTACTCCATTAAACCCCCATTGCATTAAACTACATTTCTGATTTACTCCATTAAACCCCCATTACATTAAACTACATTTCTGATTTTCCCATTAAACCCCCATTGCATTAAACTACATTTCTGATTTACTCCATTAAACCCCCATTGCATTAAACTACATTTCTGATTTACTCCATTAAACCCCCATTGCATTAAACTACATTTCTGATTTACTCCATTAAACCCCCATTGCATTAAACTACATTTCTGATTTACTCCATTAAACCCCCATTGCATTAAACTAAATTTCTGATTTACTCCATTAAACCCCCATTGCATTAAACTACATTTCTGATTTACTCCATTAAACCCTCATTGCATTAAACTACATTTCTGATTTACTCCATTAAACCCCCCATTGCATTAAACTACATTTCTGATTTTCCCATTAAACTACATTTCTGATTTACTCCATTAAACCCCCCATTGCATTAAACTACATTTCTGATTTACTCCATTAAACCCCCATTGCATTAAACTAAATTTCTGATTTACTCCATTAAACCCCCATTGCATTAAACTACATTTCTGATTTACTCCATTAAACCCCCATTGCATTAAACTAAATTTCTGATTTACTCCATTAAACCCCCATTGCATTAAACTAAATTTCTGATTTACTCCATTAAACCCCCATTGCATTAAACTACATTTCTGATTTACTCCATTAAACCCCCATTGCATTAAACTAAATTTCTGATTTACTCCATTAAACCCCCATTGCATTAAACTACATTTCTGATTTACTCCATTAAACCCCCATTGCATTAAACTAAATTTCTGATTTACTCCATTAAACCCCCATTGCATTAAACTACATTTCTGATTTACTCCATTAAACCCCCATTGCATTAAACTAAATTTCTGATTTACTCCATTAAACCCCCATTGCATTAAACTACATTTCTGATTTACTCCATTAAACCCCCATTGCATTAAACTACATTTCTGATTTACTCCATTAAACCCTCATTGCATTAAACTACATTTCTGATTTACTCCATTAAACCCCCATTGCATTAAACTACATTTCTGATTTTCCCATTAAACTACATTTCTGATTTACTCCATTAAACCCCCCATTGCATTAAACTAAATTTCTGATTTACTCCATTAAACCCCCATTGCATTAAACTAAATTTCTGATTTACTCCATTAAACCCCCATTGCATTAAACTACATTTCTGATTTACTCCATTAAACCCCCATTGCATTAAACTAAATTTCTGATTTACTCCATTAAACCCCCATTGCATTAAACTAAATTTCTGATTTACTCCATTAAACCCCCATTGCATTAAACTACATTTCTGATTTACTCCATTAAACCCCCATTGCATTAAACTAAATTTCTGATTTACTCCATTAAACCCCCATTGCATTAAACTACATTTCTGATTTACTCCATTAAACCCCCATTGCATTAAACTAAATTTCTGATTTACTCCATTAAACCCCCATTGCATTAAACTACATTTCTGATTTACTCCATTAAACCCCCATTGCATTAAACTAAATTTCTGATTTACTCCATTAAACCCCCATTGCATTAAACTACATTTCTGATTTACTCCATTAAACCCCCATTGCATTAAACTACATTTCTGATTTACTCCATTAAACCCTCATTGCATTAAACTACATTTCTGATTTACTCCATTAAACCCCCATTGCATTAAACTACATTTCTGATTTTCCCATTAAACTACATTTCTGATTTACTCCATTAAACCCCCCATTGCATTAAACTACATTTCTGATTTTCCCATTAAACTACATTTCTGATTTACTCCATTAAACCCCCATTGCATTAAACTACATTTCTGATTTACTCCATTAAACCCTCATTGCATTAAACTACATTTCTGATTTACTCCATTAAACCCTCATTGCATGAAACTACATTTCTGATTTACTCCATTAAACCCTCATTGCATGAAACTACATTTCTGATTTACTCCATTAAACCCCCATTGCATTAAACTACATTTCTGATTCACTCCATTAAACCCTCATTGCATGAAACTACATTTCTGATTTACTCCATTAAACCCTCATTGCATGAAACTACATTTCTGATTTACTCCATTAAACCCTCATTGCATGAAACTACATTTCTGATTCACTCCATTAAACCCTCATTGCATGAAACTACATTTCTGATTTACTCCATTAAACCCTCATTGCATGAAACTACATTTCTGATTTACTCCATTAAACCCTCATTGCATGAAACTACATTTCTGATTTACTCCATTAAACCCTCATTGCATGAAACTACATTTCTGATTTACTCCATTAAACCCTCATTGCATTAAACTACATTTCTGATTTACTCCATTAAACCCTCATTGCATGAAACTACATTTTTGATTTACTCCATTAAACCCTCATTGCATGAAACTACATTTCTGATTTACTCCATTAAACCTCCATTGCATGAAACTACATTTCTGATTTACTCCATTAAACCCCCATTGCATGAAACTACATTTCTGATTTACTCCATTAAACCCTCATTGCATTAAACTACATTTCTGATTTACTCCATTAAACCCCCATTGCATGAAACTACATTTCTGATTTACTCCATTAAACCCTCATTGCATGAAACTACATTTCTGATTTACTCCATTAAACCCTCATTGCATTAAACTACATTTCTGATTTACTCCATTAAACCCTCATTGCATGAAACTACATTTTTGATTTACTCCATTAAACCCTCATTGCATGAAACTACATTTCTGATTTACTCCATTAAACCTCCATTGCATGAAACTACATTCCTGATTTACTCCATTAAACCCCCATTGCATGAAACTACATTTCTGATTTACTCCATTAAACCCTCATTGCATGAAACTACATTTCTGATTTACTCCATTAAACCCTCATTGCATGAAACTACATTTCTGATTCACTCCATTAAACCCTCATTGCATGAAACTACATTTCTGATTTACTCCATTAAACCCTCATTGCATGAAACTACATTTCTGATTTACTCCATTAAACCCTCATTGCATGAAACTACATTTCTGATTTACTCCATTAAACCCTCATTGCATGAAACTACATTTCTGATTCACTCCATTAAACCCTCATTGCATGAAACTACATTTCTGATTCACTCCATTAAACCCTCATTGCATGAAACTACATTTTTGATTTACTCCATTAAACCCTCATTGCATGAAACTACATTTCTGATTTACTCCATTAAACCCTCATTGCATGAAACTACATTTTTGATTTACTCCATTAAACCCTCATTGCATGAAACTACATTTCTGATTTACTCCATTAAACCTCCATTGCATGAAACTACATTCCTGATTTACTCCATTAAACCCCCATTGCATGAAACTACATTTCTGATTTACTCCATTAAACCCTCATTGCATGAAACTACATTTCTGATTTACTCCATTAAACCCTCATTGCATGAAACTACATTTCTGATTCACTCCATTAAACCCTCATTGCATGAAACTACATTTCTGATTTACTCCATTAAACCCTCATTGCATGAAACTACATTTCTGATTTACTCCATTAAACCCTCATTGCATGAAACTACATTTCTGATTCACTCCATTAAACCCTCATTGCATGAAACTACATTTCTGATTTACTCCATTAAACCCTCATTGCATGAAACTACATTTCTGATTTACTCCATTAAACCCTCATTGCATGAAACTACATTTCTGATTTACTCCATTAAACCCCCATTGCATGAAACTACATTTCTGATTTACTCCATTAAACCCCCATTGCATGAAACTACATTTCTGATTTACTCCATTAAACCCCCATTGCATGAAACTACATTTCTGATTTACTCCATTAAACCCCCATTGCATTAAACTACATTTCTGTTTTTCCCATTAAACTACATTTCTGATTTACTCCATTAAACCCCCCATTGCATTAAACTACATTTCTGATTTACTCCATTAAACCCCCATTGCATTAAACTACATTTCTAATTTACTCCATTAAACCCCCATTGCATGAAACTACATTTCTGATTTACTCCATTAAACCCCCATTGCATTAAACTACATTTCTGATTTACTCCATTAAACCCCCCATTGCATTAAACTACATTTCTGATTTTCCCATTAAACTACATTTCTGATTTACTCCATTAAACCCCCATTGCATTAAACTACATTTCTTATTTACTCCATTAAACCCCCATTTCATTAAACTACATTTCTGATTTTCCCATTAAACTACATTTCTGATTCACTCCATTAAACCCTCATTGCATGAAACTACATTTCTGATTTACTCCATTAAACCCTCATTGCATGAAACTACATTTCTGATTTACTCCATTAAACCCTCATTGCATGAAACTACATTTCTGATTTACTCCATTAAACCCCCATTGCATGAAACTACATTTCTGATTTACTCCATTAAACCCCCATTGCATGAAACTACATTTCTGATTTACTCCATTAAACCCCCATTGCATTAAACTACATTTCTGATTTACTCCATTAAACCCTCATTGCATTAAACTACATTTCTGATTTACTCCATTAAACCCCCCATTGCATTAAACTACATTTCTGATTTTCCCATTAAACTACATTTCTGATTTACTCCATTAAACCCTCATTGCATGAAACTACATTTCTGATTTACTCCATTAAACCCTCATTGCATGAAACTACATTTTTGATTTACTCCATTAAACCCTCATTGCATGAAACTACATTTCTGATTTACTCCATTAAACCTCCATTGCATGAAACTACATTCCTGATTTACTCCATTAAACCCCCATTGCATGAAACTACATTTCTGATTTACTCCATTAAACCCTCATTGCATGAAACTACATTTCTGATTTACTCCATTAAACCCTCATTGCATGAAACTACATTTCTGATTCACTCCATTAAACCCTCATTGCATGAAACTACATTTCTGATTTACTCCATTAAACCCTCATTGCATGAAACTACATTTCTGATTTACTCCATTAAACCCTCATTGCATGAAACTACATTTCTGATTCACTCCATTAAACCCTCATTGCATTAAACTACATTTCTGATTTACTCCATTAAACCCCCATTGCATTAAACTAAATTTCTGATTTACTCCATTAAACCCCCATTGCATTAAACTACATTTCTGATTTACTCCATTAAACCCCCATTGCATTAAACTAAATTTCTGATTTACTCCATTAAACCCCCATTGCATGAAACTACATTTCTGATTCACTCCATTAAACCCTCATTGTATTAAACTACAATTCTGATTTACTCCATTAAACCCCCATTGCATTAAACTACATTTCTGATTTACTCCATTAAACCCCCATTGCATTAAACTACATTTCTGATTTACTCCATTAAACCCCCATTGCATGAAACTACATTTCTGATTTACTCCATTAAACCCTCATTGCATTAAACTACATTTCTGATTTACTCCATTAAACCCTCATTGCATGAAACTACATTTCTGATTTACTCCATTAAACCCCCATTGCATTAAACTACATTTCTGATTTACTCCATTAAACCCTCATTGTATTAAACTACAATTCTGATTTACTCCATTAAACCCCTATTGCATTAAACTACATTTCTGATTTACTCCATTAAACCCCCATTGCATTAAACTACATTTCTGATTTACTCCATTAAACCCCCATTGCATGAAACTACATTTCTGATTTACTCCATTAAACCCTCATTGCATGAAACTACATTTCTGATTTACTCCATTAAACCCCCATTGCATGAAACTACATTTCTGATTTACTCCATTAAACCCCCATTGCATGAAACTACATTTCTGATTTACTCCATTAAACCCCCATTGCATGAAACTACATTTCTGATTTACTCCATTAAACCCTCATTGCATGAAACTACATTTCTGATTTACTCCATTAAACCCTCATTGCATGAAACTACATTTCTGATTTACTCCATTAAACCCTCATTGCATGAAACTACATTTCTGATTTACTCCATTAAACCCTCATTGCATGAAACTACATTTCTGATTTACTCCATTAAACCCTCATTGCATGAAACTACATTTCTGATTTACTCCATTAAACCCCCATTGCATGAAACTACATTTCTGATTTACTCCATTAAACCCTCATTGCATGAAACTACATTTCTGATTTACTCCATTAAACCCCCATTGCATGAAACTACATTTCTGATTTACTCCATTAAACCCTCATTGCATGAAACTACATTTCTGATTTACTCCATTAAACCCCCATTGCATGAAACTACATTTCTGATTTACTCCATTAAACCCCCATTGCATGAAACTACATTTCTGATTTACTCCATTAAACCCTCATTGTATTAAACTACATTTCTGATTTACTCCATTAAACCCTCATTGCATGAAACTACATTTCTGATTTACTCCATTAAACCCTCATTGTATTAAACTACATTTCTGATTTACTCCATTAAACCCTCATTGCATGAAACTACATTTCTGATTTACTCCATTAAACCCTCATTGCATGAAACTACATTTCTGATTTACTCCATTAAACCCTCATTGCATGAAACTACATTTCTGATTTACTCCATTAAACCCCCATTGCATGAAACTACATTTCTGATTTACTCCATTAAACCCTCATTGCATGAAACTACATTTCTGATTTACTCCATTAAACCCCCATTGCATGAAACTACATTTCTGATTTACTCCATTAAACCCCCATTGCATGAAACTACATTTCTGATTTACTCCATTAAACCCCCATTGCATGAAACTACATTTCTGATTTACTCCATTAAACCCTCATTGCATGAAACTACATTTCTGATTTACTCCATTAAACCCTCATTGCATGAAACTACATTTCTGATTTACTCCATTAAACCCCCATTGCATGAAACTACATTTCTGATTTACTCCATTAAACCCCCATTGCATGAAACTACATTTCTGATTTACTCCATTAAACCCCCATTGCATTAAACTACATTTCTGTTTTTCCCATTAAACTACATTTCTGATTTACTCCATTAAACCCCCCATTGCATTAAACTACATTTCTGATTTTCCCATTAAACTACATTTCTGATTTACTCCATTAAACCCCCATTGCATTAAACTACATTCCTGATTTACTCCATTAAACCCTCATTGCATTAAACTACATTTCTGATTTACTCCATTAAACCCTCATTGCATTAAACTACATTCCTGATTTACTCCATTAAACCCTCATTGCATAAAACTACATTTCTGATTTACTCCATTAAACCCCCATTGCATTAAACTACATTCCTGATTTACTCCATTAAACCCTCATTGCATTAAACTACATTCCTGATTTACTCCATTAAACCCTCATTGCATTAAACTACATTCCTGATTTACTCCATTAAACCCCCATTGCATTAAACTACATTCCTGATTTACTCCATTAAACCCCCATTGCATTAAACTACATTCCTGATTTACTCCATTAAACCCTCATTGCATTAAACTACATTCCTGATTTACTCCATTAAACCCCCATTGCATTAAACTACATTCCTGATTTACTCCATTAAACCCCCATTGTATTTAACTACATTTCTGATTTACTCCATTAAACCCTCATTGTATTTAACTACATTTCTGATTTACTCCATTAAACCCCCATTGCATTAAACTACATTCCTGATTTACTCCATTAAACCCTCATTGTATTAAACTACATTCCTGATTTACTCCATTAAACCCTCATTGCATTAAACTACATTCCTGATTTACTCCATTAAACCCTCATTGCATTAAACTACATTCCTGATTTACTCCATTAAACCCCCATTGCATTAAACTACATTTCTGATTTACTCCATTAAACCCTCATTGTATTAAACTACATTTCTGATTTACTCCATTAAACCCCCATTGCATTAAACTACATTCCTGATTTACTCCATTAAACCCCCATTGCATTAAACTACATTTCTGATTTACTCCATTAAACCCCCATTGCATTAAACTACATTCCTGATTTACTCCATTAAACCCTCATTGCATTAAACTACATTCCTGATTTACTCCATTAAACCCCCATTGCATTAAACTACATTCCTGATTTACTCCATTAAACCCCCATTGTATTTAACTACATTTCTGATTTACTCCATTAAACCCCCATTGCATTAAACTACATTCCTGATTTACTCCATTAAACCCTCATTGCATTAAACTACATTCCTGATTTACTCCATTAAACCCTCATTGCATTAAACTACATTCCTGATTTACTCCATTAAACCCCCATTGCATTAAACTACATTCCTGATTTACTCCATTAAACCCCCATTGCATTAAACTACATTCCTGATTTACTCCATTAAACCCTCATTGCATTAAACTACATTCCTGATTTACTCCATTAAACCCTCATTGCATTAAACTACATTCCTGATTTACTCCATTAAACCCCCATTGCATTAAACTACATTCCTGATTTACTCCATTAAACCCCCATTGCATTAAACTACATTCCTGATTTACTCCATTAAACCCTCATTGCATTAAACTACATTCCTGATTTACTCCATTAAACCCTCATTGCATTAAACTACATTCCTGATTTACTCCATTAAACCCCCATTGTATTTAACTACATTTCTGATTTACTCCATTAAACCCCCATTGCATTAAACTACATTCCTGATTTACTCCATTAAACCCTCATTGTATTTAACTACATTTCTGATTTATTTCGATCGTACCCTTTCCTCTAATCCACCTCCAATTCGACCATCTTCTAATTCCTCATAATTCACCCCCTGACCGAGCTTTCTCTCTCTCTCATAGTTTTTCCCGGCATTATTGCACCGGATTTAATGTGCCGTGAGGCAATAACTGTCCGTTCTCGGTAAATACAGCGGAATCTCTGTAAACACAGGGGAAAACCATTTTCGCAAATCGCTACGCTACCGGTGTTATTATTATTATTATTATTATTATTATTATTATTATTATTATTATTATTATTATTATTACTTGCTAAGCTACAACCCTAGTTGGAGAAGAGGGATGCTATAAGCCCGGGGGCTCCAATAGGGAAAATAGCCTGTTATTATTATTATTATTATTATTGTTATTATTATTATTATTATTATTATTACTTGGTAAGCTATAACCCTAGTTGGAAAAGCAGTATGCTATAAGCCCAGGGGCCTCCAACGGGGAAAATAGCCCAGTGAGGAAAGAAAACAAGGAAAAATTAAATATTTCAAGAACAGTAGCATTAAAGTATTTTTTTCTTTTATTATTATTATTATTATTATTATTATTATTACTTGCTAAGCTATAACCCTAGTTGGAAAAGCAGTATGCTATAAGCCCTGGGGCCTCCAACGGGGAAAATGGCCTGTTGTTGTTATTATTATTATTATTATTATTATTATTATTATTATTATTATTATTACTTGCTAAGCTATAACCCTAGTTGGAAAAGCAGTATGCTATAAGCCCAGGGACTCCAACAGGGAAAATAGAATGTTATTATTATTATTATTATTATTATTATTATTATTATTATTATTATTATTACTTGTTAAGCTACAACCCTAGTTGGAAAAGAAGGATGCTATAAGCCCAGGGGCTCCAACAGGGAAAATAGCCTGTTATTATTATTATTATTATTATTATTGTTATTATTATTATTACTTGCTAAGCTACAACCCTAGTTGGAAAAGAAGGATGCTATAAGCCCAGGGGCTCCAATAGGGAAAATAGCCTGTTATTATTATTATTATTATTATTATTATTATTATTATTATTGTTGTTATTATTATTATAATTACTTGGTAACCTATAACCCTAGTTGGAAAAGCAGGATGCTATAAGCTCAGGGGCCTCCAACAGGGAAAATTGCGTTATTATTATCATTATTATTATTATTATTATTACTTGGTAACCTATAACCCTAGCTAAAAGACAGGATGCTATAAGCCCGATGGCCTCCAACGGGGAAAATAGCCTGTAATTAATATTATTATTATTATTATTATTATTATTATTATTATTATTATTACTTGGTAAACTATAACCCTAGTTGGAAAAGAAGGATGCTATAAGCCCTTGGGCCTCCAACGGAGAAAATAGCCTGTTGTTATTATTATTATTATTATTATTATTATTATTATTATTACTTGGTAAGCTATAACCCTAGTTGGAAAAGCAGGATGCTATAAGCCCAGGGGCTCCAATAGGGAAATAGCCTGTTGTTATTATTATTATTATTATTATTATTATTATTATTATTATTAATTATTATTATTATTATTACTTGCTAAGCTACAATCCTAGTTGGAAAAGCAGGATGGTATAACCCCAGGGGCTCCAACAAGGAAAATAGCCTGTTATTATTATTATTATTATTATTATTATTATTATTATTATTATTACTTGCTAAGCTATAATCCTAGTTGGAAAAACAGGATGCTATAAGCCCAGAGGCCCCAACCTGGAAAATAGCCCAGTGAGGAAAGGAAACAAGGAAAAATAAAATATTTCAAGATCAGTAACATTAAAATAATTTTTTCCTATATTATTATTTTTATTATTACTTTCTAAGCTACAATCCTTGGTGGAAAAGCAGGATTCTATAAGCCCAGGGGCTCCAACAGGGACAAATAGCCCGGTGAGGAAAGGAGACAAGGAAAAATTTAATATTTTAAAAACAGTAACATTAAAATATTTTTTTCCTCTATTATTATTATTAGTATTACTTGCTAAGCTACAACCCTGGTTGGAAAAGCAGGATGCTATAAGCCCAGAAGCCCCAACTTGTAAAAATCGCAGTGAGGAAAGGAAACAAGGAAAAATTAGATATTTTAACAACAGTAACAACATTAAAATAGATATTTCCTATATAAACTATAAACATTTTTAAGAAAACAATAGGAAGATAAATAAGAGAGAATAATGTAATCGAGTGTACCCTCAAGCAAGAGAACTCTTAACCAAGATAGTGGAAGACCATGTTCCAGAGGCTATGGCACTACCTAAGGTGTAGAGAACAATTATTTGATTTCGGAGTGTTCTTCTCCTAGAAGAGCTACTTACCATACCTAAAGAGTCTCTTCTACCCTTACTAAGAGGGAAGTAGCCACTGAACAATTTCAGTGCAGTAATTAGCCCCTTGAGCAAAGAAGTGTTTGGTAATTGTAGTGTGTCAGGTGAATGAGGAAAGACGAGAATTTGTAAAGAATAGGCCAGACTATTCGTTGTATGTGTAGGCTAAGAAAAATCGGCCGTAACCAGAGAGGGATTCAATGCATTAGTCTGGCCAGTCAAAGGATCCAATAAATCTCAACGGGTGGCTGGTGCCCTGGCCAACCTACCACCTCTTCCAGTTTTTTTGAAACTTGGTTTTGTGGTAAAATTCGATTAAGGTTTTGTTTTTTAACGTTAATTTTAACTTTGTTGTTTCGGACCATATTTTTCGTTTATGATTAATTGAGGTTTATTTTCATGTGGTTGAGATGGGTAATGCTTTAAGGTATTGTTTAGGGTTGTTACGATTTTATTTCTTATATTATTCGTGTCTTGGCGTTAGTGCGACTTTGACAATCTTGTTGTTGTTGTTGTTGTTGTTGTTGTTCTTCTTTTTCTTCTTCTTCTTCTTCTTCTTATTATTATTATTATTATTGTTGTTGTTGTTATTGTTATTGTTACTGTTATTATTGATTATTATTATTATTATTATTATTATTATTATCATCATTATTTTTCTTATTACTATTATTATTATTATTACTATTATTATTATTACTATTATTATCATCATTGTTGTTATTATTATTATTATTATTATTAATATCATTATTATTATTGTTATTATTATTATTATTGTTATTGTTGTTTTTATTGTTATTGCTATTAATAATAATAATAATAATAATAATAATAATAATAATAATAATACTAACAACAACAACAACAACAACAACAACAACTAAAGAAAATCAACTAGAGGTGAATGGGCTATGTAAGAACCAAAGAACTTTTGAGTATAATAAATCTCATAAAAATATACAAATGAAAATAAATATAAACAAATAATGATCGAAAGTATGAACACATTTTACGGATAATGTAAACAGACTGAGTAAGTAATCTTGGAAGTTATGCAAATGATTAATTGCAGAGCTAATTATCGCGTGTTTAGATTTAATTTTCAATTTTATCATCTCAGTTATCATTATTGTTATCAATATTATCATCACAATTATCATTATTATTATCAATATTATCATTTTTGCTTTGGTGTCACTTCCATGGGCACAAGAGTTTTTTATTTTGTTAAAAATTATTTTTTTTTTTTAACAAATTGCGTATTGTGTCATAGCCAAATTGTTTTTTGTCAAAATATATCGAAAGATTATTTTTTACAGGGAGAGCGATTTTGTTTATTATCAAAATATATCGAAAAGGGATTTTTACTGGAAAAGCTATATTGTTTATTATCAAAATATATCGATTTTTTTTTTGGGGGGGGGGTGGGACGCGCCATATTATTTATTATCAAAATATATCGAAATATTATTTTTTCTTATAATGTTAACAGGTCTTTTGAATATCCGAAAAATCGTGATGGAATTTCTAATATGCATTGAATTCATCTAAGGTAAATAGTCAAGTGCAGAACCTCGATGAAATGTCTCATTATTTTTATTTACATATCTTAATGACTGACAAACATTGTGAAGTTCATTATTCCTTCTCGATAAGTGAAGAAAAAAGTATTTTACAATACCGTTTATAAAACGTAAATCATCTTGATATGAATATAAAAAACGAAAATTATTTCAGTGATCCGTGAAATATCCAAGTGAATTTTTAATTTTTTTTATTTAAGTTGTGGTGGCCTGTGTGGTAACGTCCCTGACTGGTGGTTACTGCCAGACTGGGGTTCGAGTCCCACTAAAACTATAGTCAATTTCTTTTAGCGAGGCATATTTGCACCGACTCGCAGCGGTGCCTTTTTAGGTCAGTAAAGTTTCCTGATCGCTGATTGGTTGGACAAGATATTCTAACCAATCAGCGATCAGGAAACTTTTCCGAGCTAAAAGGGCACCGGTGCGAGTCGGTGCAAATATGCCTCGCTAAAAGAAATGGACTATAGTTATTTCTCTTGGTCCCTGCAACCTCACCATCCTTGTGAGCTAAGGTTTCGGGGAGCCTATATAAGGTCTACCTGCTGAGTCATCAACAGGAATTGCCTGGCGTTCTCTGGTCCTAGCTTGGGCGCTGGTCAGTCTCTAGGGCATTGTCCTGCTTGATAGGGCAATGCCATTGTCCCTTGCTGCAGCCATTCATGAGCGGCCTTTAACAATTTTGAATACGAAAATATCACATAAAACTAAAATTATTCCAGTGATTCATGAAATATCGATGTAAGATTTTCTTACTTAACCCTTTCACTGCCATTAGTGACTTGATCAAAATTTTGAAAAAGGAAACATATCTTTTAAAATCATCCTAATTATTGAAAATTTACATTCAATACAAAGGTCTTAATAAGAGCTTTCCAATAAATAACAACCTATAGTAAATTTATTTTAGCGAGGCAGATTTGCACCGACTCGCAGCGGTGCCCTTTTAGCTCGGAAAAGTTTCCTGATCGCTGATTGCTTAGAATGATCTTGTCCAACCAATCAGCGACCAGGAAACTTTTCCGAGCTAAAAGGGCACCCCTGCAAGTCGGTGAAATCTGCCTCGCTAAAAAAATTGACTAGGGTTTCAGTGATCTTGAAAAATTTTGGGGTGAATGTGGTTTATGGGGACAGGGCGATATCTTTCTTATTACTAGACCAATAGTTTTTCCGTGTAGAGAAGACATACTTTACTATGATCCAATATACCATAATATGAAGTTATTTTATATTTTCTAAGTTCAGCCCAAGAAGGGGGTTCGGGGGCTTGCCCCCGGCTAGGGATTGGGACCTGGGAACTACTATAGTCCATTTCTTTTAGCGATGCATATTTGCACCGACTCGCAGCGGTGCCCTTTTAGCTCGGAAAAGTTTCGGATCGCTGATTGGTTAGACAAGATAATTCTAACCAATCAGCGATCCGGAAACTTTTCCGAGCTAAAAGGGCACCGTTGCGAGTCGGTGCAAATATGCATCGCTAAAAGAAATGGACTATAGGTTAGGTTAGGTTAGGTTGGATTTGTGGGGATTGTATGATAGCAACAGTGGTTGGGGGGTCGCAGGGGGTATTAGCCCCCCCCCCTTAGGTCTTTAGGAAGGTAAGGACACAGCTTGTACGTCAGGTTAGGGGGGGAAAGTTAGGGTTAGTTGTCCATTTTTCTCGGTGTGTCCCCATAAACTACAAAGGCTCCAAAATTTTTGCTACTTCAGAAGTTTCATCAAATTCACCACTGGCAGTGAAAGGGTTAAGTAAATCTCGGGAATAGGATTCAAAGAGCTCTTCTTATCTGACGCCACACCTGTTACCTTCAACCACTCAACCCAACGCTGGTTTGATCCTCTCCTTTAGTAGAACTTATCAATGAAAGTAAATATTCGTTATATTGTAAAAGTTTGGCAAAAATCGAAAAACTTCGGGGGAGCGCTGGAGTTGGAGAGGGACGGCTATGTATTTTATATTATTTTTTTTTTGCTTGCAACGATAGATATATTCTAGAGAATAGGGTGGTTTTTAACTATTTTATAGATACTTTTGAATATTTTCTTTAAAAAATAATTTTAAATTTTCTTGAATATTTTACCTTTCCTGTAAATATATTCTCGCAAAAATGTAATCATGTATATTATATATATAATTATATATATTATATATATATACATATATATACACACACACAGATAGATAGATAGATAGGTAGATAGATAAATAGATATTTCGCACCGATAAATATATTTTATTTGGGGATAGGGTGGTCTTTGAATACTCCATAAATACTTTTAGATATATTCTTTAGAAAATAATCTCTAAATTTTCATGAATATTATGTCTTTCCGATAAGTATATTCTAGCCAAAATGTAATTATATCC
>NC_090739.1:6138021-6148021 GCF_036898095.1 Palaemon carinicauda
TTTTGACCTTTTTATGACCTTGACCTTGACCAATCACTCCCAGAAGACCACGATAGGGCAAAAGGACGTTATTGGCCTTATTGTGACCTTGGCCTTTGACCCAATCACCATGAAAATTTAATAAATTTGTGTCCTTGGATTATGGCCAAACGTTATTGACCCTATAGTGACCTTGGCCTTTGACCCAATCACCATGAAAATTTAATCAAATTGTCCTTCGATCATGGCCAATCATCTAACCAATTTTCACGAGATTCTGTCTAATGGTTTTTGAGTTATGCGAATCACAAACACACAGACAGACTCACAAACAATTTAATATACGCCTTTTGACCTTTTTGTGATCTTGGCCTTTGACCCAATCACTCCCAAAAACTATTCAAATTGTCCTTGGATCATGGCCAATCATCTAACCAAGTTTCACGAGATTCTGTCTAATAGGTTTGAGTTATGCGAATCACAAACACACAGACAGACATACAAACATACATTGTGAAATGATCTTCCTAATCGGGTAGTTGAATCAGTAGAACTTCAAAAGTTCAAAGTTGCACCAAATGTTTTTATGTTGAACAGGCTGACATAAGTCTTTTTTATAGTTTATATATGACATATCTGTTTTGACGTTGTTACTGTTCGTAGAATTATTTATTGTCAATTTGTTCTCATCATTTATTTATTTTCTTATTTCCTTTCCTCACTGGGCTTATAGCATCTTGCTTTTCCAACTAGGGTTGTAGCTTGGCTAGTAATAATAATAATAATAACAATAATGATAATAATAATAATAATGGACTATTTTCCCAGTTGTAGTCCCTGGGATTTTAGCATCCTGCTTTTCCAACGAGGGTTGTAGCTTAGCAAGTAATAACAACGACAACAACAACAACAACAACAGCAACAACAGCAATAATAATAATAGTAACATTCGCAACGAGTTAGGCAAATGTAATTATCACCCGGATCCGATTCAAATTGTGAAGAATACAGTATTGCGTTCTGTCATTGAAATGTAATGGCTAACACATGAATACAACAATATTCTTCATACACCCACTCACAAATGAACTTCCAGGTTGTTAAGGACACGAGGAAGAGACGTAAATATAACAGTATTGAAATGGGATGAAAAGGAAGAATAGTTGAGCTGATTGCTCTATTAAGGAATTTGAAAAGCAACATTACAATGGGTGAGGTTATTATTTACACGGTCGAACGGTTTGTCGAACGTGGTTCGAGAGACAAGTGTATGTAATGATGTTCGAACATGTGAACAGGGTATATGGTTGTCGAACATGTTCGTCGAACAGTTCGAAGAAAGACAGATCTAGCCTGTCTTTAGTGGGCGAGGCTTCGTTGTCCACAAACCTTATGCATTTGCGACTGACTCCACCTCTTCGAAGCGTTTGACAAGCAGGTTCGACAACCTGGTTCGACGAACAGTTCGAACGTGTAAACCCCGGTTTAGGAGATCGAGGCTAAACCGGATTTCATGAATGAGATTATCTGTTATTTATTAGGTGCAACGAATGAGGTTAATTGGTGAGAAGAGTCGTTAATTGGGTTATGATAACGGTAAAGTGTAATGCTCTCTCTCTCTCTCTCTCTCTCTCTCTCTCTCTCTCTCTCTCTCTCTCTCTCTCTCTCTCTCTCTCTCTCTTTATATATTTATATGTATATATATACATATAATATATATATATATATATATATATATATATATATATATATATATATATATATATATATATAATATGTATATATATACATATACAGTATATATGTATATATGTGTATATATATATATATATATATATATATATATATATATTTATATATATATATATATATATATATGTATATGTATATACATATATATATGTATATATATACATATATATATAACCGTAAAGTGTAAAATACGTGCGTTCTCTCTCTCTCTCTCTCTCTCTCTCTCTCTCTCTCTCTCTCTCTCTCTCTCTCTCTCTCTCTCTCTAAAAGATTATTTAGCATAAATCTCGCAATGAGTATTATTTTTTTTAAAATTATCTTTTAATCAATCTATTTTACAAAGCTTCGTGAAACATTGCAAGCCATCAGTCTGTGTCGAAGAAACACCATCATGTTTCACAAAGCATGATGTTATTATTTAAGCATAACTTCGAGTCAGAATTAGGCACAGCACTGCAGAGCCTAAGTCAACCAGCTATGCGTGCTATCTCGAGAGTTAATCCGACATAATTCCAATGAAGTTTCGAACTGGGTCTCGTGGAATTACGGAATTGTCTCGTCATTTCGGAAAGTGGACGCGCAAGTGACGGGCCGAGAAATCATTTTGTACTGTGGATTAAAGATATGATTTAAACTCAGTAATGTATTGTAATTTTGTACTACAGTCCATTTCTTTTAGCGAGGCATATTTGCACCGACTTGCAACGGTGCCCTTTTAGCTCGGAAAAGTTTCCTGATCGCTGATTGGTTAGAATTATCTTGTCCAACCAATCAGCGATCAGGAAAGTTTTACGAGCTAAAAGGGCACCGCTGCGAGTCGGTGCGAATATGCCTCGCTAAAAGAAATGGACTGTAGATTAAAGCATGGATAATTAAAATTATCTCAGTTGTTTATGTGGTAAGGCGAACCATCGCAGGGCTTTGAAATGTGTCAAAAACTGCTATTTTTTATCCAAACTATTCTTAAAATTGCGTGCAGTGCTAAATAGCTATAAAACATTATATACTGTAGATCAATTGAATGATTAAAACTCTGACTCGTATTGTAATTTTGTCTTAATTTAAAGCGTTTGTAATTAAAAGTCACCACATGACACACTTATTCTTAACTGTTCAGACATTCCATATGGATAATTCGATGAACCCTTCCCAAAGCTATCTAAAGGTTTCAAAGGACACTCATGAATGGCAGAGGCAAGAGACTGTGACATAGCCCTAACAAGCAGGGCAGTGCCCTAGACTCCCCTAGAGACCTTACCATATATACATGTGATCAGCGCCTAAGTCCCTTTTTCACCCAAGCTAAGACCAGGGAGGCCTTGGAAATGGGTTTTATTGACTTGACTGGTAGGCCTATATGGTCCCGCACACGTCTTATCATTAGCTCACAAGGATGGTAAGGTTGCAGCAACCATAGGAACTACCGAGTTTAAATGGGACTGGAACCCCAGTCTGGCGATCACCAGGCAGGGACGTTACCAAAAGGCCACCACAAACCAAATTATAGAATCCTCTTCCTTCTTACGTGTTTCCCGACTATTACAATTACATATATCTTTCGCTTTCATAATGCCGGGAGTTGATAAGGCTATGGGGTCAGTTAGGCAGGTATGAGAACGACCTGCAGCTGTTATAATTTATTATTATTATTATTTGCTAAGCTACAACCCTAGTTTGAAAAGCAAGATGCTATAATCCCAGGGGCCCCAACAGGAAAAATATCCCACTGAGGAAAAGAAACAAGGAAAAAGAAAATATTTTACGATTCAGTAACATTGAAATAAATATTTCTTATATAAACTATAAAAACTTTAACAAAACAAGAGGAAGAGAAATTAGATAAAATAGTATGTCCGAGTGTACCCTTAAGCAAGAGAACTCTAACCCAAGACTGGAAGAACGTGGTACAGAGGCTATGGCACTACCCAAGAATAGAGAACAGTAGTTTGATTTTGGAGTGTCCTTCTCCTAGAAGAGCTGCTTATCATAGCTAAAGTCGCTTCTACCCTTACCAAGAGAAAAGTGGGCACTGAACAATTACAGTGCAGTAGTTAACCCCTCGAGTGAAAAAGAATTGTTTGGTAATCTCAGTGTTGCTAGGTGTATGAGGACAGAGGAGAATCTATAAAGAATAGGCCAGACCATTTGGTGTTTGTTTAGGCAAAGGGAAAGTGAACTGTAACCAGAGAGAAGGATAATAATAATACCAATTCCCTAATATCGCAAGAGGGTCTGCCCCTCTCTTTTATTCTTCTCCTGTACTTCTCTTTCTCCCTATTTCCTTAATCTTTCCCTTCCCGAGTACCTGCCTTTGAGCTATAAACTGGATTGTATCCAGGGGTACTCTTCCTTTCCCCATATTCCCCACTTCCCTATTATTATTATTATTGATTGATTGAGAGAAGGAGCCAATGTAGTACTGTCTGGCCAATCAAAGGATCCCATAACTCTCTAGCGGTAGTATCTCAACGGGTGGCTGGGGCCAACCTACTACCTTTGCTGTAAGGTAGCCCAAAAATGAACTTTGGGGTCGCCTTGTCTCGTGAAGGACAGAGAGAAAAACTCCCTTTTCCTGTTCTTGAAAAAAGAAAGTGGGACATGACTTGTGAGACACGCAACTCTCTTTCAAGAGTTTCCCTCGGGTGCCCCAAGCGGTGGTTTGGCACGGTGAATGAAACGGTTTTCTCTCTTATTTTGTGATATTATTTTTCTTTGTTGTTTTTATTTGTTCCTTTGGGTTCTTCGTCGGTGGTTTCCTTGCCGTGTCAGTTTTGCAGAATGCTTGGGAAGTGGATAAAAAGGGCTTCCAAGTCTTCTTCTTCTTTCTCATGTTTCTTTTTCTCCTCCTTCTTCTTCTTCTTCTTCTTGTTACTCCTCCTGTTTCTTCTTCCTCTTCTTTTTGTTCCTCCTCTTTTTGTTTCTTCTTCTTTCTCCTGATTCTTCTTCTTGTTCCACCTCCTGTTTCTTCTTCTTCTTCTTCTTCTGTTGTTTCTTTTTCTTTTTTTTTTCTTGTTCCTCCTTCCTGTTTCTTCTTCTTCTTATTCCTCCTCCCTGTTTCTTCTTATTCTTGTTCCTTCTCCTCCTGTTTCTTCGTCTTCTCCTCCTTATTCTTCTCCTGTTTCTTCTTCTCCGGTTTTTTCTTCCTCTTTTTGTTCCACCTCTTTTTACTTCTTCTTCCTCTTGTTTCTTCTTCTTCTTCTTCTTGTTCCACCTCCTGTTTCTTCCTCTTCTTCATCTTCTTCTCCTTCTCCTGTTTCTTTTTTTTTTCTTGTTCCTCCTCCCTGATTTTTCTTCTTCTTGTTCCTCCTCCCTGATTTTTCTTCTTCTTGTTCCTCCTCCCTGTTTCCTCTTCTTCTTCTTCTTCTTCTTCTTCTTCCTCCTCCTCGTGTTTCTTCGTCTTCTCCTCCTTCTTATTCTTCTCCTTTTCTTCTTCTTCTTTTTCTTCTTCTTCTTCTTCTTCTTCTTTTAACTCGTTGATCTCGAAGTTTTCCTGTTTATTGCAATGGAGTTACGTGACTTTTTTTTTTTTTTTTTTTTTTTTTTTTACACATTTATACCGACCGTTCGAGAATGCAAAATATTATGAGTTTAATTTTGTAAGTGAAAAATTACGTAAAAGTATAACAGCAACTTGAGTTTCCTGTCAATGAGATTAAAATATCAGGATAAAAGAATACTAAAAGAAAAATATTATCTCTGCTTCCCACTAGAAACTTTTTGTCTTCGTCCGTGTTTTCGAGATCATTTATCGGCCTCTTCAGATGTTCTCACTCAAACTGAAGCCTTAAAGAAATGATCTCATTTAAATTTAAATTTTGTCCGAAATTGTCTCGCTAAATTTGAAACTGCGTTTAAATGATCTCTCGCAATTTGAAATTCGTTGAAATTATCTTTTTCAAAACTATCTCACTTCAAATGAAAATGCGTTTAAATGATCTCATTCAAACTGAAACCACGACGACATGATCTCGCTCAAACTGGAGCTTCAGCTAAATTATCTCGCCCAAACTGAAACCTTTTCTAAATGATGTCAATTAAACGCAGAAATGTTGTCGAAATTATCTCACTCAAGCTGTTACCTCGTCAAAATAAAATCGCTTAAAAATTGAAACCTTGGAAATGATTTCAATCAAACTGAAATTGATACTTCGTCAAAGGATCGCCCCCAAATTTAAATCTCATCAAAACGGCATCAGCAAAAATATAGATCAAAATGCCATCAATTCTAAAGAACCGATATGGAAATTACTAAAATAGAGTTAAATTTGAAATGCACTACAAAGATTAAGCCAACACACTCACTACTACACTTGAAAACTAGAGGAGCACTCTTTAGAGAGCAGACCTCCGCCGTAGTAGCTTATTTCTCGGCTTTTTGCTCGACCTTGACCTTGAACTTTGACTTTAACTTGTATTAATTGGCGAGGATTTTCATACACTCAGATATGAACCAAGCTGGAAGTCTCTGTGACAACAATGTCCAAACTTATGGCTGATTATGTGAATTGGATATTTTGCTTGACCATGACCTTGACCTTTGACCTTGACCTTCCAAAATTTAATCATTTCCAGCTTTTGACATAAGTTAATCCCTGCAAGTTTTATTACTCTAGGATTGAAATTGTGGCCAGGAAGCTGTTCACACACAAACACTCACACAGAAACAAACATACAAACACGGGCGAAAACATAACCTCCTTCCAACTTCGTTGGTGAAGGTAATGACATTTATTTCCCAAAACTGCTCTGATGTAATAAGTTCATTCAAGGAGCTTATTTCCTTCATAATAACATTGGCATTTTTATTAATTTAATCCGAAAACTATGTCAATTTTTACAAGGTCTTTTTATCGAATAACTATGATTCAGAATTATTATTATTATTATTATTATTATTATTATTATTATTATTATTATTATTAGTCAAGCTACAACCCTAGTTGGGAAAGCAAGATGCTATAATTTCAAGGGCTCCAACAAGGAAAAATAGCCAAGTGAGGAAAGGAAATAAGGAAATAAACGATATCAGAATTAATGAAAAAATCAAAATGAAATATTTAAAAGAACATTAACAACATCAAAACATATAATTTATATATATATATATATATATATATATATATATATATACATATATATATATATATATATATATATATATATATATATATTAATAGATAGATAGATATGTATATTATATATATGTATGTATATATATACATACATATATATATATATATATATATATATATATATATATATATATATCTACATATATATATATATATATATATATCTACATATATATATATATATATATATATATATATATATATATTTATATATATATATATATATATATATATATATATATATATATATATAAATATATACATATAGATAGATAGATAGATAGATAGATAGACTAAAAAAGACTTATTTCAGCCTGTTCAACATAAAAACATTTGCTGCAAGTTTGAACTTTTGAATTTCTACTGATTCAACTACCCGATTAGGAAGATCATTCCACAACTTTGGTCACAGCTAGAATAAAACTTCTAGAATACTGTATAGAATACTGGATGGAGGATTTTTAAATGTATGAGTGAATTCTACGAATAACTTTTCCCTAGTAATCAAAACGTGCATTTTCTCTTACTAAACAAATATCAGGTTTTTGGACCAATATCGATTATCATTGTTGACAGTCAATTAAAAAAACTACATTTATCCAATGCGTCTCTTTCATTTAAAAAAAAAAAAACCCTTTGTAAATAGTACACTGTTGAGCTATTTTCGTTTTTGTATAGATATATAATTATACACACACGCCCATGCGAAGAATTTAAAGCCTCTGTAAATAGCATTTTGCTGTGCTATTTGCGTGTGTATACGTATATAATTATACACACGCACATGCGTAAAATTCAAAACATCTGTAAATAGCACTCTGTTGCGCTATTTGCGTGTGTTTGTGCATACGTATATATACGTATATAATTTTGCACATTCGCACACGCGAAAAAATTTAAAACCTCTTTAAATATCACTCTGCTGCGCTATTTGCTTGTGCGTGTGTGTATATGTTTGTATATACATATTTGACTATACACATGCACACACATTGTGTCAAAGAATTTTAACACCTCTGTAAATAGCACTCCGCTGCGCTATTTGCGAGTGTATGTTTTTATATACATACATAATTATATACACACGCACACACGTTGTGTCAAATGGAAAATAAGCCATTTCAGGGCAGAAGAACGTTTGAAAACGTTAATATTTACGAAGCAAACGTTAGTAATCAAATTTCGGGGATGAAGTGTTTGCTCTCCTGGGCTTCAAATAGAGTTGCATTCACTTGCGTTTACCTAATGTTATTATAGTTTGCTGTCGTTGCTGTTGCTTATATTTTTTTGTTGTAACTGATTTCGTTTTTGCTTTTGTTGTTTTTGGAGCTGATGTCGTTTTTACTGTTTTTATAGTAATTGATGGCGTTTTTGCTGCTGCTGCTGTTGTTGTTGGTGTTGTAACTGATGTCGTTTTGGTGTTGTTTTGTAACTGATGTCGTTTTTTATTTTGTAACTGAAGTCGTTTTTTATTTTGATGTTGTAGCTGATGTCGTTTTTGCTGTTTTTATAGTAATTGATGACGTTTTTGCTGCTGCTGCTGCTGTTGTTGTTGTTGTTGTAACTGATGTCGTTTTTGCTGTTGTTTTGTAACTGATGTCGTTTTTTATTTTGTTGTAACTGAAGTCGTTTTTTATTTTGATGTTGTTGTATCTGATGTCATTTTTGCTGTTTTTGTAGTAATTGATGACGTTTTTTGCTGTTGTTGTTGTTGTAACTGATGGGTTTTTGCTGTTGTTGTTGTAACTGATGTCATTTTTGCTGTTGTTGTTGTTGTAGTTGATATCGTTTTTGCTGCTTCTTCTGTTACTGGTTATTGTAACTGAGGTTGTTTTTACAGTTGTTATTGTAACTGAGGTTGTTTTTGCTCTTGTTGTTGTAGCTGATACCGTTTCAGCTGTTGTTGTAACTGATGTTTTTATTGTTGTTGTTGTTGTAGTTATCGTTTTTTCTGATGGTGTTGTTACTGTTGATGTTATGAATAAATAATGCACGCTGTTATGAAACAAGGATAAAACGATAATGAATGTCTAGGAAGTTGTGTGCTCCATCGTAACTTACTCTTCAGACAAATTGTAGATTATCTGTTTAAAGTTTAAAGGTCACTCGTGAATGGCAGAGAGAAGGGACAGTGATATTGCCCTAGCAATGAGGACAGTGTCCTAGAGACTGACTATATATTATATGATCAGCACCCAAGCCCCCTCTCCACCCAAGCTAGGACCTGGGAGGGCCATGCAGTAGCTGCCGATGACTTAGCAGATAGATCTATGGGGTCCTCCAAACCCCCCATTCGAATGTTTAAGGCTTAAAGGTTTGAAGGTAGCTCATGAATGGCAGAGGCAAGTGACAGTGACATTGCCCTATCAAGCAGGACAGTGGTCTAGAGACTGACCATATATACATATGATCAGCACCTTAGCCCCCTCTCCACCCAAGCTAAGACCAAGGAGGGCCAGACAATGGCTACTGATGACTTAGCAGATATACCTATAGGCTCCCCCACACCTCCCATCACTAGCTCACAAGGATGGTTAGGTTACTGCAACCAAAGGAACTAACGACTTTGAGCATGACTAACCCCAGTCTAGCGATCACCAGCCAGAGACGTTACCACTCTGGCCACCACTATATGATAGAAGTTGAGTGATTAGGATGTAAAAAGAGTTATAAGGAAGTCGAGGTAAAAATGGGATTTAAAAAGATAGAAAATTACTAAGAAACTTAAAAAGAAATGTTAAATCCAAAAGAAACATCAAATGATCGTATGATTAAATATTCAGATGGAACGAAGTTTGCTGAAGGTAATTCAGCCCTTGATGAAAAATTAAGGGCTGCCTTGCTAATGAGGGACTTGAAGTGGTTGATACAAATCGGAAAAAGGATTAAAAAAAATACTCGTTAAAAAAAAAAGAAAAAAAAATGCCAAGGAAATTGTTGAATGAAAATATCCTGAATTAAAGCAGTTGGAAATGCAATGATGTGATTATGTAATGATGGTAGTGCAGTGTTTGAAACTTCTGATGAATGTACAGTTGGATACAGGAGTCCCTGACATACCTCTCTCCGAAGACTTACACCCTCTCATACCCTTACTTCGTAGCGAGTAACCAAACAGATAGCGTAGAAAGAGATGG
>NC_090739.1:6153021-6163021 GCF_036898095.1 Palaemon carinicauda
TATTATTATTATTATTATTATTATTATTATTATTATTACTGGTTAAACTACAACCCTGGTTTGGAAAGCAGGATGGCATAAGCCCAAGGGATCCATCAAGGAAAATAGCCCAGTGAGGAAAGGAAATAAGGAAGTAAATCAAACATTTCAAGAACAGTAAAAACATTAAAATAAATCTTTCACACCTCATCTTTAAAATCTTTGGGCCTGAGTTCGATTCCAGTTAAAGTCCTCATGTCCAATCTACTGTAAATGGGTGCCAGCGATTGCTGAGGTCAGCAAAAAAGAAAAAGAAAAAAAAACATCGAGACAGTGAACTCTCCCTCAAGAACTTGCTGAGACATTGGAAGAGTAAAGTTTTTTTTCCATATCCTTCAGTAGAAAGAGCGTTTATGGTGAAATATTTATATTGGTGGACATATATATATATATATATATATATATATATATATATATATATATATATATATATATATATATATGTATATATATATATGTATATACACATATATATATATACATATGTATATATATGTATATGTATATATACATGTGTGTATATATATATATTTATATATGTATATGCCGTGTATACATACATATATATAAGTATACACATATATATATATATATTTATATATATACATACATACATACATACATACATACATATATTTCAGCTCCTCGCGGGTTAACTCTTGTGATTACTCTTGTTATCATTGATTGATTCTGAGGTTTTCTGGCATCCTAACATCTAAGGTCATTGACGCCGAATATCATTATGATTGAGTAGTAGTAGTAGTAGTAGTAGTAGTAGTAGTAGTAGTATCAGAATAAATGATACTCTTCATCTAAGAAACGATGATTTTCAATGATTTTCAATGATAAGGATGATACTGATATTCTCTCGGGCCCCATGAGAGATAACAAAAGAGGCTCTATAAGGTCATTAAACTTGTTTTGACGTGAAAGAACTCTTTCTATAAGGTGGTCTATTGTGCTGGTGGTTTGAAAAACTTTTTTTTTATTTAGCCATTTTATATTTGTCTATATATTTAATTGAGCGTTGATTCCATGATAGTTTATTATCTCTCTCTCTCTCTCTCTCTCTCTCTCTCTCTCTCTCTCTCTCTCTCTCTCTCTCTCTCTCTCTCTCTCTCTCTCTCATATTTGTTTAAATATCTTTTTATCTATTTGTTTATTTATTGAGGTTTGTTTCCATGATCATATTCTCTCTCTCTCTCTTTCTCTCTTTCTCTCTCTCTCTCTCTCTCTCTCTCTCTCTCTCTCTCTCTCTCTCTCTCTCTCTCATATTTGTTTAAATATCTTTTTATCTATTTGTTTATTTATTAAGGTTTGTTTCCATGATCATTCTCTCTCTCTCTCTCTCTCTCTCTCTCTCTCTCTCTCTCTCTCTCTCTCTCTCTCTCTCTCTCTCTCTCTCTTTTTGGCTCTATATATACATACCATATGTATGTATTTATTTATATATTATATATATGTATACACATGTGTGTATATATACATACATACATATATATATATATACACACACACACATATATATATATATATATATATATATATATATATATATATATAATATCTCCGCTCACGTCCAGCTCTCCCCATCCCTCATCTTAGGGGGAGAGGGAGTAGTCATACCATGGTAAGAGGGAGTGTGTATACGTGTGCATATCCATCTAATTATTCACCGGTCATTTTTTGACGGGTCCCGTAAACTAGTATACAGAGAGAGAGAGAGAGAGAGAGAGAGAGAGAGAGAGAGAGAGAGAGAGAGAGAGAGATATGGAAAAAACCTCAATAAGTATAGTCAAATAGATAAAAGAGTATTTAAACAATCACGAGAGAGAGAGAGAGAGAGAGAGAGAGAGAGAGAGAGAGAGAGAGAGAGAGAGAGAGAGAGATCATGGAAAAAACCTCAATAAGTATAGACAAATAGATAAAAGAGTATTTAAACAATCATGAGAGAGAGAGAGAGAGAGAGAGAGAGAGAGAGAGAGAGAGAGAGAGAGAGAGAGAGAGAGAGAGAGAGAGAGAGAATAATTTTCCTTCATTTAAAAGAAAAATGAAAGTCTCTTCTGCTTATTCTGAGCGACAAACCTTCATGCATCCTGTCTCATGATAAATGCAAATATCAATTAACTTTTCAGCTCCAAAGCCGAGCTGGATATGACAACTGCGCTTTTCAAGCGCTGTCAAAATGAAAAAAATTAATCTTCCAGTTAAATGCGCATTTGATGAATTGCGCAAATGCGGCAATGCATATCTTGCAATCCTTTACTTCTCGCGTAATGAAATATGAATGTTGTTGGAGATTAGAAATGTAAATGAAATGAGTGGCTGTCTGAATGTTTGAAGGGTTATTACTAACGAAGATGGAAGGAGGTTATGTTTTACCCCCTGTTTGTATGTGTGTTTTATTGTGAACAGCTTCCTGGCCACAATTTTAATCGTAGAGTAATGAAACTTGCTGGGATTAACTGTTATGTAAAAAGCTGAAAATTACTAAATTTTTGATGATCAAGGTCACAGTCAAGCAAAATGTCCAGTTGGCGTAATGAGCCATAAGTTTGGACATCGTTGTCACAGAGACTTCAAACTTGGTTCATATTTGCGTGTATGAAAATCCACGCCAAATAATAAATGTTAAGGTCAAAGGTCAAGGTCATGGTCGAGAAATAAGCTGCCGTGGCGGAGATCTGCGCTCTACTAAGTGCCCTTCTAGTTATTATTATGATCGCAAAATAAAACCTTACGGAAAAGTAGCATAAATATCGTTAATTTGGATCATTAATTTTAATATTTCATGCAGATATGAAACTAATATTTATCGTCGTATTTAAATAGTATAAGAGCGTGATAAATTTTGAGTTCTTCGAATTTGTTTTATGATCATGATTCATGATTATCATAATAATAATTACTATCATTGGAGATAAATTTGTATATCAGAATGTTTTTATTATAATTATTGCAATTATTATCATTATTATTATTATTATTATTATTATTATTATTATTATTGTTATTATTGTAATTATTATTAATATTATTATTATTATTATTATTATCATCATCATCATCATCATCATCATCATTATTATCATCATCTCAAAACAAAATTGGAATAAATCAAATAGCCACGGACTTGCTGAAAGCAGACGCAAAAAAATGAATTGTTGCAAATAAAGAGAAAATGCATACATAAAGTGAAAAAAATGCTAAAGACATCCTCAAAATAAAAATTGAATAGATGCAAATAAAGGAAAAGTGGAGATAAAAGTATACGAAAGTAAAATGTAAATATGAAAATAGCAAGTAAACAGAAAAAGAAACATTTCACCGCACCTTGTAATCCCAAAAAGTCTGAAACGGCATCATGCATATGAAATGTGATTTCGCTTGCATGAAATGTCGAGTATTTGTGCGCGATATGCTTTCCTAAAGAAATTCTGTTCTGTGGAACACGAGAAAAATGCCTCCGTGTCCACTTTGCATAATATTCGCAGCCTGGGAGAGCTTTTGGGCTAAAGGGAAAATGTTGAATAAATATTGCCTGGGCTCTCCTTAGTTTAAAAAGTTAGTTGTATACTTTGAATAAATGGATTTATATATGTTTATACATATGCATACATACATACATACACACACACACACACACATATATATATATATATATATATATATATATATATATATATACACATACATACATATATTATAGGCCTAGGAATTGTCTTGTACCTTGCCTCTACTATTTAAAACCTTAAAATCATATACGCCTCAGTCTATCTGCTCTTAACACACACAAACATAAACACACACATACACACACACACACATATATATATATATATATATATATATATATATATATATATATATATATTTATATATATATATATATATATATATATATATATATATACATATATATATATATGTATATATATATATATATATATATATATATATAAAACGAACGAAAACTCTCGTACCAGGGAACCGAGAATATGCTAAAATTATTATTATTATTTTTTTATATATTTACAAAATACTCACTCCTCCCAACTCCTGTTTTTGATGTGATGGAATCGACTTTTAATTCCCCGAGGCAGAGTGAGGTTTCTTGAGGAAGGAGTTCGTTAGTATGTGGGTTTTTTTTTTTTCGCTCCTTGGCTGTTGTTTATACGCCTTCATATCGGGATTTCCATGAAAGTGAGAGAAACATATTGCTCTATTCAATGTTGTTTATTATTATGACTCCCAAAAAAATTCTTTTATTTTTTAGTATGAGTTGGTTTTTATATATGTTTATTTTCCTGTTTTATCATCATCATCATCTCCTCCTACGCCTATTGACGCAAATATACTCGGTTACATTTTGCCAGTCGCCTCTATATTGAGTTTTTAAATCAATACACCATTCATCATCTCCTACTTCACGCTGCATAGTCCTCACCCATGTATGCCTGGGTCTTCCAACTCTTCTAGTGCCTTGTGGAGCCCAGTTGAAAGTTTGGTGAACTAATCTTTCTTGGGGAGTGCGAAGAGCATGCTCAAACCAGCTCCATCTACCCCTCATCGTGATCTCCTCCATGATCTTATTTTCCCTGTTTTCTCATCATCCTCATCTCCTTCTACGCCTATTGACGCAAAGGGCCTCGGTTAGTTTCGCCAGTCGTCTCTATCTTGAGCTCTTAAATCAATACTTCTCCATTCATCATCTCCTACTTCATGCTTCCTAGTCCTCAGCCATGTAGGCCTGGGTCTTCCAACTCATCTAGTACCGTGTTTTCTAACATGAATAATTTTTTTGGTGGTTTTTCATGTTTATTTTTTACTTGCCAGTTTTCTAACACAATTACCTTTTCCTTTTTGGTGTTCTGTATGTTTATTTGTTTACTTGGTTATTTTCTAACAATTACCTTTTTAGTATTTATGTTTATTTGTCTTTTTCCTAACGTAATTACCTTTGTGGTCTGGATTGTTTGTATGTCTCTCTGTTTGCCTTTTTTCTATTGTAATTACTTTCGTGGTATGAAATTACCTTTTTAGTATTTATATTTATTTGTTTACTTGCCTATTTCCTCACGTAATTATCTTTTTAGTGTTATTAGTTTGTATGTTTATCTGTTTACTTGCCTTTTTTCTATCGTAATTACCTTCGTGGTATGAAATTACCTTTTTAGTATTTATGTTTATTTGTTTACTTGCCTTTTTCCTAACGTAATTACCTTTTTAGTATTTGTTTACTTGCCTTTTTCCTAACGTAATTACCTTTTTAGTATTTGTTTACTTGCCTATTTCCTAACGTAATTACCTTTTTAGTATTTATTTATGTTTATTTGTTTACTTGCCTATTTCCTCGTGTAATTACCTTTGTGGTCTGGATTGTTTGTATGTTTCCCTGTTTACTAGCTTTTTTCTATGGTAATTACCTTTTTAGTGTTATTAGTTTGTATGTTTATCTGTTTACTTACCTGTTATTTGTTATTTAATTTTTGTTATTGAAGCTTGTTTAGAAGATTCATAACCTATATGAGTTGTTCTATAAGAAAGTTAGCACATTATGATGATGACAGCGATATTAGGAACAACAACAACAGCAATAATAATAATAATGATAATAATAATAATAATAAAAATAATTATAATAATAACAACTACAATAATTATAATTTAGGTGTTTCACCTTCCCGTTGCCCTGATCCAGTATACCCTTTTCTTTTTCATGTAGCGTTAAAATATTTTGTTTACTTGAAAATAAAAGAGATAATAGGGTTAAGTAAACAATACGAATTAGAACAAGTATAAGCCGATTATTTTTCTTTAATTCCATCATTAATTCTATATGTTTGAAAAGTAAAAACCCCAACTACATTTCTCCTCTACAAGAATTCTGAGATGCTAATTTAATTAGTATTGCGTTAATTGGTATGGGGTAAAAAGTACCGAAGAACCTAAAAGTGCAATAGCCTTTGTAGAATTAATTACCTCAAATTATAATTCATGTTTATGCAAATTAGTTATGAATATTTTGAATATTTTTCCTTGGTTAGATGTAAGATCTTGTAAACACATCTCTCCCGTTATAGAGCAAGTGTTTGGTTATATATATACATATATATATACTGTATATATATATATATATATATATATATATATATATTATATATAAACTTAGATATATGTATGTATATATACACACATATATATATATGTGTATATATATATATATATATATATATATATATATATATATTATATAAACTTGGATATATGTATGTATATACACACACTTATATATATATATATATATATATATATATATATATATATATATATATATACACATATATACACACACGTATGTATATATGTATAATTTTCATTTCACGTTAAGCGTCATTGTCAAACGTATGACCATTCGGTCTCTCCCCGCCCCTTGGATAGGAGGAAAGGAAGTAGCCGTGTTATCCTTAGGGAAGGGGGTGACGGTGGACAGGGTTGAATCTGTGTGTGTGTGTGTGTGTGTATCTATCTAAATATTTAGCCATCATTTTTGACGGGTCGTTTACACTAGTATATAAGAATGAAAGATTAATTACATCTGTTTGCTTGTTTGTTTTGTTTCTAGGGAACAGACATGCAATATATTCAGGGAGAGAATGCGACCAGAGGAATGGCATGTTAGCTGCAAATTGGACGAAATTGGACATTCTCTGGCTAAATATGGAATTACTGGAACTCGATCCAAACCTTGACATAAAGCTTCGCACGTGATGTCAATATAATTGTCAATATTTTATTGTGAATTATTGCTATATAAACAAGCTATTATTAGGTATAGTCCATTTTTTTTTATCGAGGCAGATTTGCACCGACTCGCAGCGGTGCCCTTTTAGCTAGGAAAAGTTTGCTGATCGCGGATTGGTTAGAATTATCTCGTCCAACCAATCGGCGATCAGAAAACTTTTCCGAGCTAAAAGGGCACCGCTGCGAGTCGGTGCAAATCTGCATCGCTAAAAGAAATTGACTATAAAACATGTTTTTAAACTTCTTTGGGTAATGTCATAGCCTGTGTACCATGGTCTTCCACTGTCTTGGAATAGAGTTCTCATGCTTGAGGGTACACCCAGGCACTATTCGATGTTTCCTTATTTCTTTTCCTCACTGGGCTATTTTCCCTGTTGAAGCCCTTGTATCCTCTCTTCACTGGGCTATTTTCCCTGTTAAAGACCTTGAGCTTATAGCACCTTGCTTTTCCAAATGGGTTTCTAGTTTAGCGGTATCTTTAGATTTATTTCAGAAGCAAGTCTTCTGAAAGATATTTAACTTTTATAAGGACATCCTTGTTTCTATTGTTTTGAATTGAATTTCCTTTTATTCTTTATTGTTAACATATTCGCTGTCAGGATGCCAGAAAACTCATAATTAATCAAACTACCAATACTCACTTGGCTGTTTTCCCTTTTTGGAGCTCCTAGGCTTATACTACCCTGCTTTTTCCATCTAGGGCAGTATCTTAGCTAGTAGTAGTAATGATAATAATGATGTTGATAATGATAATAATAATAGTAATAATGATAGTAATAATAATAATAGTAATCATGATAATAATCATAATCATAATAATAATAATAATGATGTTAATAATGATAATAATGATAATAATAATAATGTTGATGATAATGATAATGATAATAATAATAATATTAAAAAATGATAATGTTAATTATAATAATAATAATAATAATAATAACAATAATAATAATAATAATAGCATTCAAACACTCGCACCGTTCACCCTTGATTACCTCTCAAAATTACAAATATCCCGTGCTAGCGTGAACCACTCAAACTCCAAAAAAGGAAATGCGCGGAAGACAGAATAATAATCTCATCTAATCCGTATTTAATCCGAGAAAAAGATAAAGGAAACGACAGGCTTATTTAGTGTTTCTTCGGGGAAGGAAGACTTAGGAGTCCATTAAAAATCTACCTAGTGGGATGTAAAAACAAGTGTAATTCTAGCATAGATATGACATATCTATTTTGATGTTGTTACTATTTTTAGATTGATTTATTGTTAATTTATTCTCATAATTTCTTTATTTCCTTATTTCCTTTCCTCACTGGGCTATTTTCCCTTGTTAGAGCCATATCTATTTTGACGGTGTTACTGTTTTTAGATTGATATATTGTTAATTTTTTCTCATAATTTCTTTATTTCCTTTCCTCACTGGGCTATTTTTCCTTGTTAGAGCCATATCTATTTTGACGATGTTACTGTTTTTAGATTGATTTATTGTTATTTTTTCTCATAATTTCTTTATTTCCTTTCCTCACTGGGCTATTTTTCCTTGTTAGAGCCATATCTATTTTGACGTTGTTACTGTTTTTAGATTGATTTATTGTTAATTTTTTCTCATAATTTCTTTATTTCCTTATTTCCTTTCCTCACTGGGCTATTTTTCCCTGTTAGAGCCATATCTATTTTGACGGTGTTACTGTTTTTAGATTGACTTATTGTTAATTTTTTTCTCATAATTTCTTTATTTCCTTTCCTCACTGGGCTATTTTCCCTGTTAGAGCCATATCTATTTTGACGGTGTTACTGTTTTTAGATTGATTTATTGTTAATTTTTTCTCATAATTTCTTTATTTCCCTTATTTCCTTTCCTCACTGGGCTATTTTTCCCTGTTAGAGCCATATCTATTTTGACGGGGTTACTGTGTTTAGATTGATTTATTGTTATTTTTTTCTCATAATTTCTTTATTTCCTTTCCTCACTGGGCTATTTTTCCTTGTTAGAGCCATATCTATTTTGACGTTGTTACTGTTTTTAGATTGATTTATTGTTATTTTTTTCTCATAATTTCTTTATTTCCTTTCCTCACTGGGCTATTTTTCCCTGTTAGAGCCATATCTATTTTGACGGTGTTACTGTTTTTAGATTGATTTATTGTTAATTTTTTCTCATAATTTCTTTATTTCCTTTCCTCTTTGGGCTACTTTTCCCTGTTAGAGCCATATCTATTTTGACGTTGTTACTGTTTTTAGATTGATATATTGTTAATTTTTTTTCTCATAATTTCTTTATTTCCTTTCCTCACTGGGCTATTTTTCCCTGTTAGAGCCATATCTATTTTTACGGTGTTACTGTTTTTAGATTGATTGATTGTTAATTTTTTCTCATAATTTCTTTATTTCCTTTCCTCTTTGGGCTACTTTTCCCTGTTAGAGCCATATCTATTTTGACGTTGTTACTGTTTTTAGATTGATATATTGTTAATTTTTTTTCTCATAATTTCTTTATTTCCTTTCCTTACTGGGCTATTTTTCCCTGTTAGAGCCATATCTATTTTGACGTTGTTACTGTTTTTAGATTGATTTATTGTTAATTTTTTCTCATAATTTCTTTATTTCCTTTCCTCTTTGGGCTACTTTTCCCTGTTAGAGCCATATCTATTTTGACGTTGTTACTGTTTTTAGATTGATATATTGTTAATTTTTTTTCTCATAATTTCTTTATTTCCTTTCCTCACTGGGCTATTTTTCCCTGTTAGAGCCATATCTATTTTTACGGTGTTACTGTTTTTAGATTGATTTATTGTTAATTTTTCTCATAATTTCTTTATTTCCCTTATTTCCTTTCCTCATTGGGCTATTTTTCCCTGTTAGAGCCATATCTATTTTGACGTTGTTACTGTTTTTAGATTGATTTATTGTTAATTTTTCTCATAATTTCTTTATTTCCCTTATTTCCTTTCCTCATTGGGCTATTTTTCCCTGTTAGAGCCATATCTATTTTGACGTTGTTACTGTTTTTAGATTGATTTATTGTTAATTTTTTCTCATAATTTCTTTATTTCCTTTCCTCACTGGGCTATTTTCCCCTGTTAGAGCCATATCTATTTTGACAGTGTTGCTGTTTTTAGATTGATTTATTGTTAATATTTTCTCATGATT
>NC_090739.1:6170521-6175521 GCF_036898095.1 Palaemon carinicauda
TATGTAAAATATATACATGCGTATGAGTGCATGTTTATAAGTATTATTATCATCATCATCATCAGCCGTTACTAGTTCACTGCAGAGCAAAGGCTTCCGACACGTGCTAACACTTACGTCTGTTTATGGTTTTAAGTGAAACCGTATGTACCGACATTAGCAAGCACTGGGCACCTGAAATAGACTAATAGAAAAGCAACACGTTAATGACATTGTCTTGATATACCAATACACTCTGCAAGAATATCCATCAGTGAGATGAATCCGTTTACACGGGCAGTATACTTGTGATCCAGTGCTGAATATTGCGACAGACCTTAGGGGTCTAGACGGAGCGGAAACTGTCCATTACGAAAGCCCGGGGAACCAACAGAGTGAACATAAAGACATCCCTATAGCTGCATTACACACTCCACTTGTTTTCATAGTTAGCCATTTCGGTCGAAGACGCATAGGAAATGGTAGACTATAGTCCATTTCTTTTAGCAAGGCAGATTTGCACCGACTGGCAGCGGTGCCCTTTTAGCTCGGAAAAGTTTCCTGATCGCTGATTGGTTAGAATTATCTTGTCCAGCCAATTAGCGATCAGGAAAGTTTTCCGAGCTAAAAGGGCACCGCTGAAAGTCGGTGCAAATATGCCTTGCTAAAAGAAATTGACTTTAGTGGTTCGTATTACTACAATCAAAGCTGGGTTAGTATTACTATACTCAATTTTTTTTAATGAGGCGTTTTTGCACGAACTCGAAGAGGTGCCGTTTTAGCTCGGAAATGTTTCCTAATCGCTGATTGGTTGGATGAAATAATTCTATACAATCAGCTAATAGGAAACTTTTCCGAGCTAAAAGGGCACCCCTTATGAGTCGGTGTAAATGTGCCTCATTTAAAAAAGAAATTGAGTATAGTACTTATGACTGATAGCTTCAGTACATTAGATTGATTTGAGCAATTAAAAACAAATGCTGGTACATTAGTAGGTATTGCTGTGTTCATATACTCCGTATGTATGTAGAATGATAATGGAATGAATTTCAAATAGATAGTTTGAAATCCATTAATAGCGTATCTCATAAATTTTGGCAAATTTTCGATTACAATCAACGCTGTATGTATGTCTTTATCCCTATTAATTTCCTAGTTTGATATCCTACTATAATATATAAATCCTAAAAAACGAAATATATTGAAATCGTAGTTTCCACCAAAGATGTTGTTTTTTCTCTGTAGCTTGGAAAGGAAATGGAAAAAAATCATCTGGACTTGAAAAGTCTACTAGTTCATTTTGCCTCGATTTTTTTTTTTATCTCTGTAATTCGATTGATCGAGCAGTTGAAGCTATCAATCAAGCCGCTGATGGCGAGATGAAAGTAGCTAGTTTTGAGATGAAAGGTACGGCTCCTCAAATAACACTCCAATGCTCGGCCATCTAGATCGCCTTTGATGGCAATCGAGCCATATTTAGCCATTAAATCTTATTCTGTAGATGGTCTATACGTTACGATTACTACTACTTCTATTATTATTATTATTATTATTATTATTATTATTATTATTATTATTATTATTATTATTATTGTTGTTGTTGTTGTTGTTGTTGTTATTATTATTATAATATCCCCCATATAATGAAGAGCAAGTGTCCGGCTATATGCAGACAGACAGACAGACAGACAAACACACACACACGCACACATACACACACAAACTTGTGCGTGCATACCTATCAAAATATTTAGCCATCATTTTTGCCGGGTTGCGTAAGCTACTACTACTACTACTACTACTACTACTACTACTACTACTATGATGGTAATTATAATTATAATTTATTTCCATGTTTCCTTTCCTCATTGGGTTAATTTTTCCCTGTTGCAGCTCCTGGGTTTATAGCATCCTGCTTTTCCGAGTAGGGTTGTAGCTTAGCTAATAATATTATTATTATTAGCTAAGCTACAACCCTATTTGGAAAAGCAGGATGCTATAAGCCCAGGGGCCCCAACAGGGAAAACAGCCCAGTGAGGAAAGGGAACAAGGAAAAATCAAATATTTCAAGAACAGTAACAACATTAAGATAAATATTTCCTATATAAACTACAAAAATCTTAACAAAACAAGAGAAAGAGAAATTAGATATAATAGTGTGCCCGAGTGTACCCTCAAGCAAGAGAACTCTACCCCAAGACAGTGGAAGACCATAGTACAGAGGCTATGACACTACCCAAGACTAGAGAACAATGGTTTGATTTTGGAGTGTCCGTCCCCCAAGAAGAGCTGCTTACCACTGCTAAAGAGTCTCTTCTACCCTTACCAAGAGGAAAGTAGCCACTGCCATTGTCCTTATTACAGTCTCTTCTACCCTTTACCAAGAGGAAAGTAGCCACTGCCATTGTCCTTATTACAGTCTCTTCTACCCTTACCGGGAGGAAAGTAGCCACTGCCATTGTCCTTATTACAGTCTCTTCTACCCTTTACCAAGAGGAAAGTAGCCACTGCCATTGTCCTCATTACAGTCTCTTCTACCCTTTACCAAGAGGAAAGTAGCCACTGCCATTGTCCTCATTACAGTCTCTTCTACCCTTTACCAAGAGGAAAGTAGCCACTGCCATTGTCCTCATTACAGTCTCTTCTACCCTTTACCAAGAGGAAAGTAGCCACTGCCATTGTCCTCATTACAGTCTCTTCTACCCTTACCAAGAGGAAAGTAGCCACTGTCATTTTCCTTATTACAGTCTCTTCTACCCTCACCAAGAGGAAAGTAGCCACTGCCATTGTCCTTATTACAGTCTCTTGTGCCCTTACCAAGAGGAAAGTAGCCACTGTCATCGTCCGTATTACAGTCTCTTGTGCCCTTACCAAGAGGAAAGTAGCCACTGTCATCGTCCTTATTACAGTCTCTTCTACCCTTACCAAGAGGAAAGTAGCCACTGCCACTGTCCTTATTACAGTCTCTTCTACCCTTACCAAGAGGAAAGTAGCCACTGTCATCGTCCTTATTACAGTCTCTTGTGCCCTTACCAAGAGGAAAGTAGCCACTGTCATCGTCCTTATTACAGTCTCTTGTGCCCTTACCAAGAGGAAAGTAGCCACTGTCATCGTCCTTATTACAGTCTCTTGTGCCCTTACCAAGAGGAAAGTAGCCGCCGCCATTGTCCTTATTACAGTCTCTTGTGCCCTTACCAAGAGGAAAGTAGCCACTGTCATCGTCCTTATTACAGTCTCTTGTGCCCTTACCAAGAGGAAAGTAGCCACTGTCATCGTCCTTATTACAGTCTCTTGTGCCCTTACCAAGAGGAAAGTAGCCACTGCCATCGTCCTTATTACAGTCTCTTCTACCCTTTACCAAGAGGAAAGTAGCCACTGCCATTGTCCTTATTACAGTCTCTTCTACCCTTTACCAAGAGGAAAGTAGCCACTGTCATCGTCCTTATTACAGTCTCTTGTGCCCTTACCAAGAGGAAAGTAGCCACTGTCATCGTCCTTATTACAGTCTCTTGTGCCCTTACCAAGAGGAAAGTAGCCACTGCCATCGTCCTTATTACAGTCTCTTCTACCCTTTACCAAGAGGAAAGTAGCCACTGCCATCGTCCTTATTACAGTCTCTTCTACCCTTTACCAAGAGGAAAGTAGCCACTGCCATCGTCCTTATTACAGTCTCTTCTACCCTTTACCAAGAGGAAAGTAGCCACTGCCATTGTCCTTATTACAGTCTCTTCTACCCTTTACCAAGAGGAAAGTAGCCACTGCCATTGTCCTCATTACAGTCTCTTCTACCCTTACCGGGAGGAAAGTAGCCACTGTCATTTTCCTTATTACAGTCTCTTCTACCCTCACCAAGAGGAAAGTAGCCACTGCCATTGTCCTTATTACAGTCTCTTGTGCCCTTACCAAGAGGAAAGTAGCCACTGTCATCGTCCTTATTACAGTCTCTTGTGCCCTTACCAAGAGGAAAGTAGCCACTGTCATCGTCCTTATTACAGTCTCTTGTGCCCTTACCAAGAGGAAAGTAGCCACTGTCATCGTCCTTATTACAGTCTCTTGTGCCCTTACCAAGAGGAAAGTAGCCACTGTCATCGTCCTTATTACAGTCTCTTCTACCCTTACCAAGAGGAAAGTAGCCACTGTCATCGTCCTTATTACAGTCTCTTCTACCCTTTACCAAGAGGAAAGTAGCCACTGCCATTGTCCTTATTACAGTCTCTTCTACCCTTTACCAAGAGGAAGGTAGCCACTGTCATCGTCCTTATTACAGTCTCTTGTGCCCTTACCAAGAGGAAAGTAGCCACTGCCATCGTCCTTATTACAGTCTCTTCTACCCTTTACCAAGAGGAAAGTAGCCACTGCCATTGTCCTTATTACAGTCTCTTCTACCCTTTACCAAGAGGAAAGTAGCCACTGCCATTGTCCTTATTACAGTCTCTTCTACCCTTTACCAAGAGGAAAGTAGCCACTGCCATTGTCCTTATTATAGTCTCTTGTGCCCTTACCAAGAGGAAAGTAGCCACTGTCATCGTCCTTATTACAGTCTCTTGTGCCCTTACCAAGAGGAAAGTAGCCACTGTCATCGTCCTTATTACAGTCTCTTGTGCCCTTACCAAGAGGAAAGTAGCCACTGTCATCGTCCTTATTACAGTCTCTAGTACCCTTACCAAGAGGAAAGTAGACACTGTCATCGTCCTTATTACAGTCTCTTGTGCCCTTACCAAGAGGAAAGTAGCCACTGTCATCGTCCTTATTACAGTCTCTAGTACCCTTACCAAGAGGAAAGTAGACACTGTCATCGTCCTTATTACAGTCTCTTGTGGCCTTACCAAGAGGAAAGTAGCCACCGTCATCGTCCTTATTACAGTCTCTTGTGCCCTTACCAAGAGGAAAGTAGCCACTGCCACTGTCCTTATTACAGTCTCTTCTACCCTTACCAAGAGGAAAGTAGCCACTGCCACTGTCCTTATTACAGTCTCTTCTACCCTTACCAACAGGAAAGTAGCCACTGCTACTGTCCTTAT
>NC_090739.1:6185521-6186790 GCF_036898095.1 Palaemon carinicauda
CCCATCACTAATTTCCGATATAACCCAATACTATTTTTTAGGTTAGGTTGGGTTAGGTTAAGTTAGGTTATTTCGTTCACCTACAGATTAGGTTAGATTAGGTTTGAATTTTATCCACCTACAGATTAGATAATTTTTTAATTATTTAATCTGTAGGTGGATGAAATTCTAACCTAACCTAACCTAACCTAACCTAACTTAAAAAATAATATTGGTGTTATATCGGAAATTAGGGGGTGGGGCAATAACAGGAAAATACCAAAACATTGTATTTCATTTAGGACATATGTTCTTTATAACAACTACTGCAATAATTATTACCTCCGGCATTGTAGTTGGGAGGAGGATAGGTTTTCGCCCCGTTTTTGTCTGTTTATTTGTTTGTGAATAACTTCCTGGCTACAATCTTACTCGCAGAGTAGTGAAACTTTCAGGGATTAAGTATTATGTTGAAAAGTAGAAGTGATTCTATTTTGAAAGTACTAGGTCAAAGGTCAAGGTTGAACAAAATGTCGAAAAATAAGCTGCCGTTGCGGTGGTCACAATTTTACTCAGAGTAGTGAAACCTTCAGGGATTAAGTGTTATGTTGAGACGTAGAAGTGATTCCCTATTTAAAGTCCTAGGTCAAAGGTCAAGGTTGAACAAAATGTCGAAAAATAAGCTGCCGTTGCGGTGGTCACAATTTTACTCAGAGTAATGAAACCTTCAGGTATTAAGTACTATGTTGAGACGTAGAAGTGATTCCCTTTTTAAAGTCCTAGGTCAGAGGTCAAGGTCAAACAAAAAGTCGAGAAATAAGCTGCCTTGTTATCTGTTATATTTGTACTCATGGTAGATTACTTGAATCCACTTACGCATTCGCAAACAAGCTGCGTATGTCTTTTCCCCACTTAAAAGAATTACGTAAACACTTGTACAGTATTTACACTTATGTATTTTGTTTATTACTATTGCATACGAGCCATCAAAAATTGTCTAAATATTAATATAGATATGCATACACAGAATCACCCCTTCCCCCCCTCCCCCTTTCCTAACTACAACCAGCTTGTTCGACAATTTATGGGAGATTGTGGTTTCGGAATGTACCTCTTGGGGTACCCCCTCTCACCAGGGAATGACTACTCCCTTTGTTAGTTATTCATGTTAATGTTTTTGAAATTATTAATTCGAAAACAAAAATCAATGCAAAAATCACCTTAATAATAATCAGAATGATCTATTTTATTATCATATTTCGAATTTTTTTTATTAAAAATTACAGTTCT
>NC_090739.1:6187290-6192290 GCF_036898095.1 Palaemon carinicauda
ATAAAAAGACTTATGTCAGCCTGTTCAACATAAAAACATTTGCTGCAAATTTGAACGATTAAAGTTCTACCGATTCAACTACCCGATTAGGAAGATCATTCCATACCTGATCACAGCTGGAATAAAGCTTCTAGAATACTAGGTAGTATTGAGCCTCATGATGTAGAAGGCCTGACCATTAGAATGAACTGCATAGGCCTAGTATTACGAAAAGGATGGAACAATGAATGAGTTAATTGTATCTGACTCATTGCCATCATCAGTGTTAAAAAAAAAAAATAGGCTTTTAATGTGGGAACATTTTGAAACTTGGCGGTGGACAGTAAAGATAATTGTGTTAACAAATCCTCGGTTTAGTAAATTGTATGACTTCCGGTCCAGCTCACTGTGGTATTCACATTTTGTCTGTGCAATTATGCAAATGAAAACACGTTTTACAAGAAAATATTCATACATTATTTGCAGCTTATGAAAAACACATTTTATAAGAATATATTCATACATTATTTGCAGCTTATGAAAACACATTTTATAAGACTATATATTCATTCATTGTATTATATTATATCTATCTATCTATCTATCTATCTATATATATATATATATATATATATATATATATATATATATATATATATATATATATAATTTTGCACATTTACACGCTAGTGCTATGGCACTGTCATTACAAGCTTCCTGAACCAGGGTTCGATTCCTAGTCGGTATTAAAATATATGGCTTATTTGAATATATATATATATATATATATATATATATATATATATATATATATATATATACAATGTGTGTGTATACATATATATATATATATATATATATATATATATATATATATATATATATATACATATATATACGTATATATATATATATATATATATATATATATATATCTTTATATATATATGTATATATATATATATATATATATATATCTTTATATATATATATATATATATATATATATATATATATATATATATATATATATATATATATATCTAACTGGGCTTTTATACCTTTATATAACCTTTTATGTATACATATGAATTTTGCAATATTTCTATCTAATAATAATGAGAGCTGAAAGTAGCAAGATGTTCAGAGAAATATCTCTGCGCTAAATGTATGAGAGAGAGAGAGAGAGAGAGAGAGAGAGAGAGAGAGAGAGAGAGAGAGAGAGAGAGAGAGAGAGAGAGAGAGAGAGAGAGAATTTATGAGGATAATCAAATGTATGTTTATAGAAACCGCAGAGAGTTAGCAAAAAGATAAGGGAAAGAGGGGAAGGACGAAAGAAGGAAAGACGAAGATAAAAGAAAGTGATGGACGCTCTCTCTCCTCTCTCTCTCTCTCTCTCTCTCTCTCTCTCCTCTCTCTCTCTCCTCTCTCTCTCCTCTCTCTCTCTCCATATTTTCTTAACACAGACAACCTTCTGTTGCGGAGTTTCATGCTTTTCTCAGATTTTAGAACCTTATATTATGAAGAATCTCTCTCTCTCTCTCTCTCTCTCTCCTCTCTCTCTCTCTCTCTCTCTCTCTCTCTCTCTCTCTCCTCAAACTATTTACTGTACATGCGTATGCATGAGACGGACTTGCACAAATTATGGACATAAGCCTCCTAGCTAACATACAAACTTTGCTGAATGTTAAATTTTGATTGTATAAATTTGCTAATGATTATATTTAATTTTCTAATGAAAAATTATAATTTAGACAAAAGAATCCTTTAAAGAAACATATAAAACAATGTAAAATTGGTTTCGAGTTGATGGTAATTTCATAAAGAATATTCATTAGGAGTTTTTCACGTAGAGGAGAAGTGTATCAACCGTGTGTCACACGATCGTACAAAAATTATTTTGTATATCTTATGCTTGTATCTGCGCTCTTCCCTCGCACTAAAAAGAACCAGAATAAACATGTCTGCGTATTTCCTCTGTAACATTGTCTGTCTCTCGAAGATGAAAATTCCTGTTGCCTAGAGGTTTTGTATATAAAGGAGAGTGTTCTTTAATAAAGTTACTCAGTTGATTGCTTCCTGCCTTTGAGTCACAACCTTTCTCTCGGTCCGTCACAGAAGGTTACAATACTACAATTTGTGCCAGAATAGTCTTTTGGCTCTACTTGTGCAGTCCCCTCCCCCCTTTCAAAAAAATAATTTCCCTTTAAAATATAACTACTTTAAGGGTTCTGGTGGCCTACTGGAAACGTCTCTGCCTAACAATCTGTTGGACTGGTGTTTAAGTTTCGCTCAAGGTTATAGTTTTTTGTAGTGCCTGCAATCTCACCATCCTTGTAAGTTAAGGATGGGGGAATTGGGGGGAGCCTATAGGGTTATCAGCAGTCATTGCCTGGTCCTACCTGGTCCCAGCTTGGGTGGAGAGGGGCCTTCGGCGCTGATCATAGGGCATTGTCACTGTGCCATGCCTCTGCCATTCATGAGTGGTCTTTAAACCTTTAAAGTTCAAACTTGGTTCTTCTCATGAGACAATGCCCTAGAGACTAATCATATATATATATATATATATATATATATATATATATATATATATGTATATATATATATATATATACATATATATATAATATATATATATATATATATATATATATATATATATATATACATATGATGAGCGCCCAAGCCCCCTCTCCACCCAAGGTAGGACCAAGGAAGGCCAGGCAATGGCTACTGATGACTCAGCAGATAGACCTATAGGCTCCCTCAAACACCCCATCCTTAGCTCACGAGGATGGTGATGTTGCAGCGACCAAAGAAACTAACGAGTTTGAGCGAGACTCGAAACCAAGTCTGACGTTCACCAGTCAGGGGGCGTTACCACATCAGCTATCACAACCGCAAATATGTTCACAAACAGTAAATGAGGCAGCAGGGGTGACGGATTGGGTTTAAGGCGATATATACAAGATGACTCTTTGGCTTCTACTCTCGATGCCTGGCGGATGATCTAACTGGAATTAGTATGGACCGACAGGGGTCACTTGCCTTAGTTACCTTAGTTACAAAGGCATTGCGCTTCACTAAACTCAATTCTTTTAATGAGGCACATTTTCACTGACTAGCAGGGGTGCCCTTTTAGCTTGGAAAAGTTTCCTAACAGGTGATTGGTTGGACAAAATAATTCTAACCAATCATCTAATAGGAAACTTTTCCGAGCTAAAACGGAACCCCTGTAAGTCAGTGCAATGCGCTTCATTAAAATAAATCGAGTATAGATACTGGCTGTCCTTTGATGTATCTAGCCAATGAATCCTTTATGGATTTAGTCAGTCTTTGAAAATTGAAAATGACAGAATAACGTGGTGCTAAGAATCTCCCAGTTTTTAAATACTAAAGACAAATTGAAAATTGGTAATTGGAATGTTAGAACCATGAATCTGATTGGGAAGTTACAGCAATTGGAGAATGAATTTATGAAATATAGTTTGGGTATCTTGGCCCTAAGTGAGGTACGTTGTAAGGGGATTGGTAAGGACACCTTAAACAAGGCAATGACGAAATCCGTCAAAGGAGATTACCATTAGATAAACATAAAAAACCTCCACATTCGAACTGATAAAATTAGTCCTAAGTCTGAACCACCAGAGAGAGAGAGAGAGAGAGAGAGAGAGAGAGAGAGAGAGAGAGAGAGAGAGAGAAGAGAGAGAGAGAGAGAGAGAGAGAGAGAGAGAGAGAGAGAGAGAGAATAAACATAAACAAATCCTCCATAACTGAACTAATAAAATGAGTCGTAAATCCGACTCACCAGAGAGAGAGAGAGAGAGAGAGAGGAGAGAGAGAGAGAGAGAGAGAGAGAGAGAGAGAGAGAGAGAGAGAGAGAGAGAATAAACATAAACAAATCCTCCATAACTGAACTAATGAATGAGTCGTAAATCCGACTCACCAGAGAGAGAGAGAGAGAGAGAGAGAGAGAGAGAGAGAGAGAGAGAGAGAGAGAGAGGAGAGAGAGAGAGAGAGAGAGAGAGAGAGGGGCTGTCGATGTGGGCTACATTAGCGCGTTACATTAGAAGCTAACACGATTAAAGCGGGCCAAATAGGCCACAGGTGATATCCGTAATTTGAGGACAATTCTAGGGGGACGCCACAAGATGGTTTCCTATATCACAATCAGACTCTGGAAGGAAGAAAGGGAAATAAAAGGAAGCTAGAGGACAGAGAAATTATATAAAGAAAAAAATTAGTTAGAACAGAATAAAAAGAAATCAATAAAATATAGACTTTTCCCTTGACAAGATCTGGCAGCCTAAAGTAATATCTACACAAATTATAGAACCTCGGTTATTATTATTATTATTATTATTATTATTATTATTATTATTATTATTATTATTATTATTATTATTATTATTATTAGCTAAGCTATATATATATATATATATATATTATATATATATATATATATATATATATATATAATATATATATATATATATATGTATATATATATATATATACATATATATATATAAATATATATATATATATATATATATATATATATATATATTATATGTATATATATATATACATATATATATATATATATATATATATATATATATATATATATATATATATATATATGGGAGTTAAATGGCAGGGCAGGATTAGAAATGAAACTATAAGAGAGATTACTCGAGTGCCATATGTGGATGAGATCATGGTGAGGGGTAGATGGAGATGGTTTGGTCATGCTCTTCGCAAACCTCAGGAGAGATTAGTTCACCAAACATTCAGCTGGGCTCCACAAGGCATTAGAAGAATTGGAAGACCAAGACCTACATAGTTGAGGCCTATGAAGCGCAAAGTAAATGATGAATGAAGAGAATTAACTCAATACTTCGATATCGTGAAATTAGAGCTCTCTTGATGGACCTTGATGCTTATGGAGGTGTAGACCCAAATGGCATTTTCCTTTGTTTTTTTATAAAGACTTCCTAGCTCCAGAATTATCTGTT
>NC_090739.1:6212290-6214790 GCF_036898095.1 Palaemon carinicauda
AATAATGATTATAATACTAGTAATAATGATAATAATATTAAAAATTATGATATTGATAATATCTATAATAATAGTAACATTAATAGTGATAATATTATTAATAATAATGAAAATATTAATAATACTGATGATAATATTAATAGAAAAAATAATACTGATAATTATAATATCAATAATAATATCAATAATAATAATATTAATAATAATAACATTAATAATAAATATAATAATAATTATATCAATAATATCAATAATACTAATAAAATTCATATTTAATTATTAATTATTATTATTATTATTTTTATCATTATTACAATTACTATATTTGTTATTATTATCATTATTATTATTAATGTTGTTATCGTTATTATTATGATTATTAATATTATTATTATTATTGATAATAATATGAATAATAATAATATCAATAATGAAAAGAACGTGATTAATAATAATAATAATAATATTAATAAAAAAATGATGATGATATAAATAATAATATTAATAATAATAAAATTAGCAATATTGACAACAATAATAGTAATATTGATAAAAATATTATTAGTAAGAATAATAATATCAATAACAATAAAAATAACAATATCAGAAATAATAATAATAATGATGATAATAAATATAATAATCACAATAACTTTAATAATAATAAAGATATAAAAAACAATAATAATAACAATATTAATAATAATACTGATGATAATATCAATAGTAATAATATATATATAATAATAATATCAATAATAATAATATATATAATAATAATAATAACAATAAATATAGTAATATTGATAATAATAGTAATATTATTGATAACATTTTATGAATAAAAATAATATCAATAATACTATTATTAATAATTATATTACTTTGATAAATAAAAATAATAATAATAATAATATTTTTATTATTATTATTATAAATAGAATCAATGACAATAATATTGATATTATTATTAATGATATTAGTAATAATAATAATAATAATAATAATAATAATAATAATAATAATAATAATAATAATAATTTTATTATCATTATTATTATTATCAGTAATAATAATTTCAATAATAAAGATAACAACAATAACAATAATAATAAAAATAGTAATATTAATAAAAAATTACAATAATAATGCTAGTAATAATAACAATATGCATGATAATACTAATAATAATAATGAAAATAATAATAAAAATAATAATAATGTTAATAATAACATTGATAATAATATTAATAATAATAATAATAATAATAATAATAATAATAATAATAATAATAATAATAATAATATTAACAGGGGACAAAAACCATTATTATTACTTACTACAGAATGAATTCTAGTATTTTATATAGGAGTAGTCAAATATGAAGGGCCAACGCCGTAGATTACATGCAGCCAAAGTTAAGTACCAAAAACAACATCAGGAAATAGCAGTCCTATTAATAATAATAATAATGATAAAAATAATAATAATAATAACAATAATAATGATGATAATAATAATAATAACAATAAGAGTAATAATTATATTGTTAATATATTAATAATAATAATAATAATAATGATAACATCAATATAAAAATTAAAATTAGTAATAATAATAATAATAATAATAATAATAATAATAATAATAATTGTAAAAATAATAAAATTAAAAGAGTAATATTAATTATAATAATAGCAATAGTAATAATATTAATGTTAATAATAGCAATAGTAATAATATTAATGATAATAATAGCAATAGTAATAATATTAATATATTAACATAATGATAATATTAATAATAATAATAATAATAATAATAATAATAATAAAAATATTCACAATAATATTGATGAAAATTTTATAATGAGATTATCAATAACAATACAAATGATAATAATAATAATAATAATAATAATAATAATAATAATAATAATAATAATAATAATAAAATATTAATATTAATAATGATGCAAATAAACATTATATTAATAATATTATAAATAAGTATAAGAAAAATTGAAATATTAATAATAATAATAATAATAATAATATTCATAATAATAATAGTAGTAATATCAATAATAATAATAATAATATTTCTAAAAATAATAATAATATTAATAAAGATAATAATTACAATTATAATAATAATATCAATAATAATTATATTAATTACAGAAAAAGTAATTTTAGTAATTATAATGTTATAATTAATAATAATAATGATAATAATAATAATAATAATAATAATAATAATAATAATATTAATAATAATATTCATGATAATAATATTAGTAATATCATTAATAACAATATAAGTAATAAAAATAACAATGATAATAATAATAATAATAATTTTGATAATAATAATAATAAAAATATTAATAATAATAATAATAATAATAAAATTATTAATAATAATAATAATAATAATAATAATAATAATAATAATAATAATAATAATAAATATATTTATAATAATAGTGATAAAAAT
>NC_090739.1:6219790-6227290 GCF_036898095.1 Palaemon carinicauda
CAATATAATTAATTGGAGACAAAAACCATTTTTACTCACTGAATAATTAATACTAATATTTTATATAGGATTAGTTAAATGTGGATGGCTAAGACGGTAGATTACTAGCAGCCAAAGTTGCGTACCAAAGACAACATTGGAAAATACAAATAATAATATATTAATAGTAGTAGTAATAATAATAATAATAATAATAATAATAATAATAATAATAATAATAACAACAACAGTAATAATGATAACAATATTAATATTGATACTACTACTACTACTACTACTACTACTACTACTACTACTACTAATAATAATAATAATAATAATATTTGTAACAATAATAAAATTCATAATAATAATAATAATAATAATAATAATATTATTAATAGTAATAATAACAATAATAATAACATTGATAATGATAATAATATTAATAATATAAGTGATACTGTTAATAAAAATATTAATAATAATAACAATAATAATAACAATAATAATAATAATAATGATAATAATAATATCGATAATAATAAAAACAATAATATTAATAATAATAGTAATAATAATAATTATAAAAAAACTGAAAATAATATTTGAAATGAAATTATTAATAATGATAATAGTAATAATATTAATTATAACAATATTCATAATAATAGTGGTAATATCAACAATAATAATATTAATAAAAATAACAATAATAGTAAAAATCATATTTATATAAATAATGTTAATAATAATAAAAAAAATAATATTAATAACGATAATAATGGTAACAATAACAATAATAACAATAATACTGATAATAATAATAATAATAATTATATGAACAAAAATAATATTAATAACGATATGTTTAATAATAATATTTATAATTACATTAATAATAATAATATTATCATTATTAATAATATCAATAATAATAATACTGATCACAATAATAAAAATAATAATATAATAACAATAATAATATTAATAAAAATATTATTATCAATAATAATAATGATTTAAATAATAAGCGTATAATTATAAATAGTATTAACAACGACAATAATAATAATAATAATAATAATAATAATAATAATAATAATATAAATAAAAATAATATTAGTGAAATTAAAAATAATAATGTTATTAATAATACTAAAGAAAACATGAAAAATATTACTAATAGTAAAAATAATAATATTAATAATAATAGTACTTATGATAACATTCACAATAATAATGAGGATAAAGCAAAAATATTAATAGTAATAATAATAAAAATTAAAAATAATTAATAATAATAATAATAAAAATAATTATATTGATAATACTGCTATTAATAATGATAACTATAATACTGTTAATAATATCAATGATAATAGTAATAATAATAATGATAATTATACTAGTAATAATAATGATAACAATGATAATAATGAAAATAACATCTATAATAATAGAAATAATAAAAATAATAATAATAATAATAATAATAATAATTATAATAATAATATTGTTAATAATAAAAACAATAATAATAGAAAAGATAATACTGATAAGCATGATTATAATATTACAAATAATAATAGTAATAATAATGATGATTGTAATAAAAATAATAATAATAATAATGATTGTAATAAAAATAATAATAATAATATTTTTGTTATTATAAATAGAATCAATGACAATAATATTAATATTATTATTAATGATATTATTAGTAATAATAATAATAATAATAATAATAATAATAATAATAATAATAATATCATTATTATTATTATCGGTAATAATAATTTTAAGAATAAAGATAACAATAATAATAATAATAATAAAAATAGTAATATTAATAACAATGACAATAATAATACTAGTAATAATAACAATATGCATGATAATACTAATAATAATAATAAAAATAATAATAAAAATAATAATAATGTTAATAATAACATTGATAAAAATATTAATAATAATAATAATAATAATAATAATAATAATAATAATATTAATAATAATAATAAATATAATAATAATGTTCATAAAAATATTAACAGGGGACAAAAACTATTATTACTTACTACAGTATGAATTCTAGTATTTCATATAAGAGTAGTCAAATGTGGAGGGCCAAAACCGTAGATTACATGCAGCCTAAGTTAAGTACCAAAGACAACTTCAGGAAATAGCAGTCCTATCAATAATAATAATAATGATAAAAATAATAATAATGCTAAAAATGATAATAATAATAATATTAATAATAGTAATAATTATATTGATAATAATATTAAAAATAATAATAATAATGATAACATCAATATTCAAATTAAAATTAGTAATAATATAATACTAATAATAATAAAAATAATAATAATAATAATAATAATAATAATAATAATAATTGTAAAAATAATAAAATTAATAGAGTAATATTAATTATAATAATAGCAATAGTAATAATATTAATATATTAACATAATGATAATAATATTAACAACAACAACGATGATAATAATAATAATAATAATAATAATAATAATAATAAAAATATTAACAATAATATTGATGAAAATTTTATAATGAGATCATCAATAACAATACAAATGATAATAATAATAATAATAATAATAATAATAATAATAATAATAATAATAATAATAATAAAATAATATTAATAATAATAATGATGGAAATAAATATATTAATAATAATATTATAAACAAGTACAAGAAAAATTGAAATATTAATAATAATAATAATACTCATAATAATAATAATAATAATAGTAATATCAATAATAATAATATTAGTAAAAATAATAATAATAATAATAATAATAATAATATTAATAAAGATAATAATTACAATTATAATAATAATATCAATAATAATTATATTAATTATAGAAAAATTAATTTTAATAATTATAATGTTATAACTAATAATAATAATAATAATAATAATATTCATGATAATATTAGTAATATTATTAATAACAATATAAGTAATAAAAATAACAATGATAATAATAATAATAAAATAATAAATATATTTATAATAATGGTGATAAAAATAATAATAACGAAAATAATATTAACAATAGCATTAGTGATAATAATAATATCAATAATAATAATAAACATAATAATAATAATAAACATAATATTATTATTATTATTATTATTATTATTATTATTATTATCAGTAGTAATAATAATAATTTTAATATTAATGATGATGATGATGAAGATGATAACAATAATAATAATAACAAGGACTATATTAATAATAATGATAATAGTAATAATAATTATATTGATAATAATTTTAACTATATTAATAATAGTAATAATAAAACAAGTAATATTGATATTGGAAAATAATAATAATAATAATAATAATAATAATAATAATAATAATAATAATAATAATAATAACAACATTATTAATATTGGTAATAATAATAATAATCTTATAATAATATTAATGACAATATAATTAATTGGAGACAAAAACCATTTTTACTCACTAAATAATTAATACTAATATTTTATATAATATTAGTCAAATGTGGATGGCTAAGACGGTAGATTACTAGCAGCCAAAGTTGTGTACCAAAGACAACATTGGAAAATACAAATAATAATATATTAATAGTAGCAGTAATAATAATAATAATAATAATAATAATAATAATAATAATAATAACAATATTAATATTGATAATAATAATATTACTACTACTACTACTACTAATAATAATAATAATAATGATAATAATATTTGTAACAATAATAAAATTCATAATAATATTAATAACAATTATAACATTGATAATAATAATAATATTAATAATATTAGTGATACTGTTGATAAAAATATTAATAATAATAATAATGATAATAATAATAATAATAATGATAATAATAATAATATCGATAATAATAATAATAATAATAATAATAATAATAATAATAATAATAATAATAATAATAACAATAATAATAGTAATATTAATAATTATAAAAAAAATGAAAATAATATTTGAAATGAAATAATTAATAATGATAATAGTAATAATATTAATAATAACAATTTTCATAATAATAGTGGTAATATCAACAATAATAATATTAGTAAAAATAACAATAATAGTTAAAATCACATTTATAAAAATAATAATGATAATAATAATAATAATAATAATAATAATAATAATAATAACGATAATAATAGTAACAACAACAATAATAATAATAATAATAATAATAATAATTATATGAACAAAAATAATATTAATAACGATATGTTTAATAATAATATTAATAATTATATTATTAATAATAATATTATCATTATTAATAATAATATCAATAATAATAATACTGATCACAATAATAAAACTAATAATAATAATAATAATAATAATAATAATAATAATAATAATAATATGAATAATAATATTATTATCAATAATAATGATAATTTAAATAAGAAGCGTATAATTATAAATAGTATTCACAACAACAATAACAATAATAATAATAATATAATTAAAATAATAGTTTTGAAAATAATAATAATAATGTTATTAATAATAATAAAGAAAACATGAAAATAATATTACTAATAGTAAAATTAATAATAATAATAATGATAGTACTTATAACATTCACAATAATAATGAGAATAATAAAAAAATATTAATAGTAATAATAATAACAAATAAAAATAATTAATGATAATAAAAATAATAATAATAATAATAAAAATAATTACATTGATAATACTGTTATTAATAATGATAACTATAATACTGTTAATAATATCAATGATAATAGTAATAATAATAATAATAATTATACTAGTAATAATAATGATAATAATAATAATGATGATAATGATAATAACATCTATAATAATAGAAATAATAATAACAATAATAATAATAATAATAATAATGATAATAATAATTATAATAATAATAATAATAATAATAGTAATAATATTGTAATAATAAAAACAATAATAATAGACAAAAATAATACTGATGAGCATAATAATAATATTACAAATAATAATAGTAATAATAATAATAATGATTGTAATAGTAATAATAATAATAATAATAATAATAATAACAATAATAATAAAAATAATAATATTTTTAATAATGATAATAATAATAATAGTAATATCAACAAAAATGATAATAATAATAATAATAATAATAATATTCCCAAAAATTATAACAATATTAATGAAAATAATAATATAATAATAATAATAATAATAATAATAATAATAATAATAATAACAATAATAAAAATTTATACAATAATAAAAATAATAAATCTTATAACGATAATAATAATAATAATGATAATAGAAATTTTAATATTATTAATATTACTAGTAATAAATATATGAACAATATGAAAATGGTTATTATAATAATCATAATAATAGTAATAATAATGATATTGATGCTAATAATAATAATAACAATAAAATAATAATATTATTAATAATATAATAATATTCATAGCAATAATATTAATAATACTAATAAAAATTATATGATTAATAATAATATTGATAATAATATGTATAATAATAATAATAATAATATTAAATTTAATAATAGTGACAATAATGATAGTAATATTGATAATATAATTAGTAGGAATAATAATTTCAATAACAATACTAATAATATTAATATTAACAATACTAATAATGATGATAATAATCATAATAATAATTTTATTATCAATAAAAAATACCAATAACAACAACAACAACAATAATAATAATAATAAAAATAATAATATTAATAATAGTAATAATTTAATAGAAAAATTATTAGTAATAGTAATATTATTAATAATATTTTATCATTAAAAATGTCAATAACAATATCAATGAAAATAATAATAATTATATCATTTTGAGAAATAATAATAATAACAATAATAATAATAATAATAACAATAATAATAATAATAGTATCATTATATATAAAATCAATGACAATAATATAAATATAATCAATAATAATAATAATAATAGTAATATAAATACAAAAAATGATAATAATAATATTAATAATAATTTTAATACTAATGATAATAACAATATTGATGATAATAATAACAATAATAATAATATTAAAAATAATAATTATAATAATAATAAAAATAGTCATTTTAATAACAATGATAATAATAATAATACTATTAATACTAATATGTATAATAATAATAATAATAATAATAATAATAATAATAATAATAATAATAATAATAATAATAGTAAAAATATTATCAACAGGGGACAAAAACCATGAAGTCTAATATTTTATATAGGAGTAGTCAAATGTAGAGGGACAAGACCGTAGATTACATACAGCCAGAGTTACGTACCAAAAAACAACATTGGAAAATACTAAGAGATTTAATAATAATAATAATAATAATAATAATAATAATATTAATAATAATAATAATAATGATAATATTAACATTAAAATTACTAATAATATTAATAAATATCATAATAATTGTGTAAATAATAAAATTAATAATAGTAACATTAATTATAATGTTATCAACAGTGATAATATTTATAAAATTATTAACATTAATAATAACAATAATAATAATAATAATAATAATAATAACAATAATACTAATGAAAATTTCATAATAATAATATTATCAGTAATAATACAAATAAAAATAACAATATTAATTATAAATAATAATAATAACAATAATAATAATGAAAATAATAATAATAATGATAATAATAAATATAACAATAATAATAATAATAATAATAATAATAATAATAATAATAATAATAATAATAATAATAATGATAATAATAATATCAACAATAAAATTAATAATAATAATAATTAATAAAATAATAATAATAATAATTAATATAATAATAATAATAACAATAATAAAACTAATAATAATAATAATAATAATAATAATAGTAACGATAAAGATAATAATAATTATATTAATAATAATAATAATAATAATAATAACAATATCAAAAATAATAATAATAATATAATTAATAATAATAGTATTATTAATAATAGTATTAACAACAACAACAATTATAATAATAATTTAAATAAAAATAATATAAAAAATAATAATAACAATGATATTGATAATAATAATGAAACAATGATAATACTACTAACAATATAAATAATAATAATAATCATAATAATCATAACATTTGAAATGATAATGATAATAATAATAATAATAATAATAATACTAATAATAATTAAAACTTAAATAATAATTATAATAGTAATAATATCAATAGTAATGACAATGTTAATAATTATATTGATAATATTGCTATTAATAATAGAACAATAAAACTAATAATATCAATGAAAATAATATTTATAATATCCATAATAATAATAATAATAATGATGATAATGATATTAACATCTTTAATAATAGTAATAAT
>NC_090739.1:6237290-6239790 GCF_036898095.1 Palaemon carinicauda
AGAAGCCAATAAAGGAACTAAGTCCTGCTATGGCAAACATATTGGACAGAGCAAATATCTTAAAATACAATAAATAACACATTAACAATAAAATTATTTTAAAATTCAATAAATAATATATTATGTACAATAAGCCAGTAAACTCTGTTTAAAGTAAATTAAAAATAAACCTTACTTCAATAATAGTTTCTCAATAAAAGAAAAGGTTTACTTAAAGAAATCAAGATTCTGAAATATAAAACTTAAAGTAATAAAGAATCTGGAATATAAAACATCACTATCGTAAGTACAATCACCTAGTTAAAGTTTTTATACATAGCGATTAATGCAAACTCGTTTACTAAAAATATAAGAAAATAGTATATAAAAATTATATCAAAGGAAACCTAATACTGAGAAACTACCATATGTTTATATTTCCTCTTTAAAGTTACAGCAGCCTGAGGCTTTACAAGATCATGAGGTAGTTCGTTTAACAGTCTGCACGTCTGAAACAAAGCAGACTGCTTCTCCACCTCCACCCTAACTGCCGGGAGATTGATCCTCACTCCCCGAGTACCGTACGAGCGTGAAGGCAATAGTGGGGCATAATACTCGTTGAAAATGTCGGACTTTCTATAAAAAACACCATGAATAAACTTCAAAAGGAAATATTTGTATACATCATCAAATTTCATTAAATTTAACCTTTTGAACATGTCACTAGTTCTCATCAAAGGTATATTATTCTCGTCGTGCTTAACCTTTAGAATATTCCTTAGTATTTTATTGAGAGAGGTTTTAATGTTATGGAGGTTTATCTCAGGAACACCACCCCAAATGATAACATTTTGTATTATTATAGGGTACACCAAGGAGTAATACATGGTCATAAGAGCCGACTGAGGCACAAGTGAGGAAAGTGGATAAAAAACACCTTGAATTTTGCTTAATTTCCTAAAAACTTCAGCTGATTGCAGAGTAAAACTTAACTTATTATCAATAACGATGCCCAAGTACCTGACACTGGAGACCCATTCAAGCTTAGTTCCGTTAAAATATATGTCTGGCAAGCTTTCAACATGCCTTGGTGTGAACAACATTAATTTAGTTTTTTCTACGTTAGGAATTAGTCTATTATTCTGGAGCCAATTTGTGAGTTCAGCAATCAATATATTTAATTTGCTAATGCACAATTCAAGTGATTTTTCTCTGATATAAAAAAACTGCATCATCTGCAAATAGAACCTTCTTTGCAAACCTTATATCTACTATGTCGATAATAAAAACATTGAATAGAAGGGGTCCTAAAACCGAACCCTGTGGTACCCCAAAATTTATAGATCCAGTATCAGACACATGGCCATCAATACAAACATACTGCCTTCGGTTACTCAAGTATGACAAGAGGAAGGAGTTGACAATACCTCTAAATCCTCTTATTGATAACTTATGGAGAAGGATATTCCTATCCACAGTATCGAAAGCCTTCTTTAGATCCAAAAAAAAGTGCCACTGTATACGACTTCTGGTTAAACGAGGGTAAAATATCACTTACAACCTTAAAAATGGCAGTAGTAGTGCTACATGCTTTTCTAAAACCGAACTGAAGGTTCGAAAGTACATTAAAACGATCAATGAATTTGACCATCCTCGAATGAGTTAGGAGTTCAAAAATTTTATTTATAGTAGTTAGAGTTGTTATGGGTCTATAATTACTCATTTTGGTTACATCACCCGACTTGAACACTGGGATAACCCGACCAACCTTAAGGAGATCAGGGTACAAGCCCTGAGAAATGCTATTATAATAATAATTATAATAACAATAATAATAGTAATAGTAATAATATTGTTAATAATAAAAATAATATTATTAATAATAGAAAAAATAATACTGATAATCATAATAATAATATTACAAATGAGAATAATAATAATAATATTGATAACAATAATATTGATAATAATAATAATAATAATAATAATAATAATAATAATAATAACAATATTAACAATAATAACAATATTAAAAATAATAATAATAATATTTTTAATAATAATATTAATAATAATACAGGTAATATCAATAAAAATAATAATAATAATCCCAAAAATTATAGCAATATTAATAATAATAATAAAAATAATAATAATAATAATAATATTAATAATAAAAATAACAATAATAATAATATTAACAATAATGAAAATAATAAAACTTATAATAAAAATAATGATAATAATAGAAATTTCAATAATATTAATATTACTAGTAATAAAAATGTAAACAATATGAAATAGTAATAATAATAATCATAATAATAGTAATAATAATGATAATGCTAATAATAATAATAATAATAATAATAATAATATTTAGAATTATATTAATAATAACCATATTAATAATATTAATAATTATATTAAAAATATGATAATATTTATAACAATAATAATAATATTAATAATACTAATAAAAGTTATATGATTAAAAATAATAATGTTAATAATATGTATA
>NC_090739.1:6252290-6254790 GCF_036898095.1 Palaemon carinicauda
ATAATAATAATAATAATAATTGTAAAAATAATAATATTAATAGAGTAATTTTAATGATAATAATAGCAATAGTAATAATATCAATATATTAACATAATGATAATAATATTAACAATAATAATAATAATAATAATAATAATAATAATAAAAATATTAACAATAATATTGATGAAAATTTTATAATGAGATTATCAATAACAATACAAATGATAATAATAATAATAATAATAATAATAATAATAATAATAACAAAATAATATTAATAATAATAATGATGCAAATAAATATAATAATAATAATAATATTATCAATAAGTATAAGAAAAATTGAAATAATAATAATATTCATAATAATAATAGTAGTAATATCAATAATAATAATAATATTAGTAAAAATAATAATAGTAATAATAATAATAATAATAATAATAATAATATCAATTATAATAATAATATCAATAATAATTATATTAATTATAGAAAAAGTAATTTTAATAATTATAATGATATAATGATAATAATAATAATAATGATAATAATAATAATAATAATGATAATAATAATATTCATGATAATTATATTTTTAATATTATTAATAACAATATAAGTAATAAAAATGACAATGATTATAATAATAATAATAATAATAATAATAATAATAATAATAATTTTAATAAAAATAAAAATAAAAATATTAATAATAATAATACTAATAAATATATTTACGATAATAGTGATAAAAATAATAATAACGAAAATAATATTAACAATAGTATTAATAATAATAATAATAATATTATTATTATTATTATTATTATTATTATTATTATTATTATTATCAGTAGTAATAATAATTTTAATATTAATGATGATGATGATGATGATAACAATAATAATAATAATAATGACTATATTAATAATAATGATAATAGTAATAATAATTATATTAATGATAATAATTTTAACTATATTAATAATAGTAATAATAAAACAAGTAATATTGATATTGGAAAATAATAATAATAATAATAATAATAATAATAATATGTATGATGTTAATAATAATTATAATAATAATAACATTAATATTGGTAATAATAATAATAATCTTAATAATAATATTAATAACAATATAATTAATTCAAGACAAAAAACATTTTTACTCACTAAATAATTATTACTAATATTTTATATAGGATTAGTTAAATGTGGATGGCTAAGACTGTAGATTACTAGCAGCTAAAGTTGCGTACCAAAGACAACATTGGAAAATACAAATAATAATATATTAATGGTAGTAGAAATAATAATAATAATAATAATAATAATAATAATAATAATAATAATAATAACAACAGTAATAATGATAACAATGTTAATATTGATAATAATATTACTACTACTACTACTACTACTACTACTACTACTACTACTACTACTACTAATAATAATAATAATAATATTTGTAACAATAATAAAATTCATAATAATAATAATACGGATAATATTATTAATAGTAATAATAACAATAATAATAACATTAATAATAATAATAATATTAAAAATATTAGTGATACTGTTAATAAAAATATTAATAATAATAACAATAATAATAATAATGATAATAATAATAATATTAATGATAATAATAATAATATCGATAATGATAATAATAATAATAATAATAATAATAATAATAATAATAATAATAATAATAATAATAATAATAATAATAATAGTAATATTAATAATTATAAAAAAATGAAAATAATATTTGAAATGAAATCATTAATAATGATAATAGTAATAATATTAATAATAACAATATTCATAATAATAGTGGTAATATCAACAATAATAATATTAGTAAAAATAATAATAGTAGAAATAATATTTATAAAAATAATAATAATAATAATAAAAATAATAATAACGATAATAATGGTAACAACAATAATAATAATGATAATAATAATAATAATAATAATAATTATATGAACAAAAATAATATTAATAACGATATGTTTAATAATAATATTTATAATTACATTAATAATAATATTATCATTATTAATAATATCAATAATAATAATACTGATCACAATAATAAAAATAATGATAATATAATAATAATAAAAATAATATTAATAAAAATATAATTATCAGTAATAATAATAATTTAAATAATAAACGTATAATTATGATTAGTATTAACAAAAACAATAACAATAATAATAATAATATAAATAAAAATAATATTATTGAAAATAATAATAATAATGTTATTAATAATAATAAAGAAAACATGAAAAATAATATTACTAATAGTAAAAATAATAATATTAATAATAATAGTACTTATGATAACATTCACAATAATAATGAGGATAATAGCAAAAATATTAATAGTAATAATAATAATAACAATTAAAAATAATTAATAATAATAATAATAAAAATAATTACATTGATAATACTGTTATTAATAATGATAACTATAA
>NC_090739.1:6264790-6269790 GCF_036898095.1 Palaemon carinicauda
TAATGATAATAACAATATTAATGATAATAATAATAACAATAATAATAATATTAAAAATAATAATTATAATAATAATAAAAATAGTAATTTTAATAACAATGATAATAATAATAATACTATTAATACTAATATGTATAATAATAATAATAATAATGATAATAATAATAATAATAATAATATTCGTAAAAATATTATCAACAAGGGACAAAAACCATGAAGTCTTATATTCTATATAGGAGTAGCCAAATGTAGAGGGACAAGACCGTAGATTACATACAGCCAGAGTTACGTACCAAAAAACAACATTGGAAAATACTAAGAGATTTAATAATAATAATAATAATAATAATAATAATAATAATAATAATAATATTAATAATAATAATAATGATAATAATATTAACATTAATATTACGAATAATATAATAAATATAATAATAATTGTGTAAATAATAAAATTAATAATAGTAACATTAATTATAATGTTATCAACAGTGATAATATTTATAAAATTATTAACATTAATAATAATAATAAAAATAATAATAATAATAATAATAACAATAATATTAATGAAAATTTCATAATAATAATATTATCAGTAATAATACAAATAAAAATAACAATATTAATTATAAACAATAATAATAACAACAATAATAATAATAATGAAAATAATAATAATAATAATAACAATAATAATAATAATAATAATAATAATAATGATAATAATAAAAAATATAAAAATTGTATTAATAATAATAATAATAATAATAATAATAATAATAATAATAATAATAATAATAATAATAATATCAACAATAAAATTAATAATAATAATAATTATAATAATAATAATAATAATAACAATAATAAAACTAATAATAATAATAATATTAATAATAATAGTAACGATAAAGATAATAATAATTATATTATTAATAATAATAGTAATAATAATAACAATATCAATAATAATAATAATATAAATAATAATAATAGTATTATTAATAATAGTATTAACAACAACAACAATTATAATAATAATTTAAATAAAAATAATATCAAAAATAATAATAACAATGATATTGATAATAATAATGAAACAATAATAATACTACTAACAATATAAATAATAATATAAATAATAATGATAATCAAAATAATCATAACATTAAAAATAATAATGATAATAATAACAAAAATAATAATAATAATACTAATAATAATTAAAACTTAAATAATAATAATAGTAATAATATCAATAGTAATGATAATGTTAATAATTATATTGATAATATTGCTATTAATAATAGAACAATGAAACTAATAATATCAATGAAAATAATATTTATAATGTCCATAATAATAATAATGATGATAATAATTGTAATATTAATAAAAATAGTAATATTAATAACAATGATAACAAAAATACTAAAATAATATGTATGATAAAAACAATAATAACAATAATAATAATAATAATAATAATAATAATAATAATAATAATAATAATAATAATAATAATAATAATAATGTTCATAAAAATATTATTAACAGGGAATAAAAAACAATTATTACTTACTACAGAAAAAAAGCTAATATTTTATATAGGAGTAGTCAAATGTGGATTGCCAGGATCGTAGATTACTTACAGCAAAAGTTACGTACCAAACACAATATCGGGAAAAACTAACAGTAAAAATAATAATGTTAATAATAATAATCATGATAATAATAATAACAATAATAAAAATGATAATAATAATAATAATAATAATAATAATAATAATAATAATATTAACAATAGTAATAATCATATTAATAATAATGATATTAATAATATTACTAATAATAATAATATTAATAGTAATAATAATAATAATAATAATAATAATAATAATAATAATAATAATAATAATAATTGTAAAAATAATAACATAATAATATACATGATAATATTATTAATAGTAATAACAATAATAAAATTATCAAAACTAATAATAATAATAATAATAATAATAATAATAATAATAATAATAATAATAATAATAATAATAATAATAATAATGAAAATAATAAAAATATTAATGAAAATTATGAAATAATAATATGAATAGTAATAATAATAATATTAATAGTAATAATAATATTAATAGTAATAATAATAATAATAATAATAATAATAATAATAATAAAAATAATACCAATATTATTAATAACATTAATAATAACGATGATGTAAATAATAATAATGATAATAATTATAATAATAATAATGATAATAATAAGAAATTTTAATATAATATTAACAATATTCATAATAATAGTAGTAATATCAAAATTAATATTAGTAAAAATAATAATAATAGTTTTAATGATAAACATAATATTAATAATGACAATATTAATAACATTAACAATACTGATATTCCTAATCAAAATAGTAACGATAAATATATTAATCATAATAATTATATTATTAATATTAATGAAAATAATAATAATAATATTAAAAATTATAATATTAATATTAACGATTATAATATTATTAATGACAATTATATTTATATTAATAATAATACAAATAATAGTAATAAAAATAATAATAATAATGATAATAATAATAATAATAATGACAATAATAATATCAATAATAATATTATTATTATTATTATTATTATTATTATTATTATTATTATTATTATTATTATTATTATTATTATTATTATTATTAAATGGCAAGCTAGAACCCTAGTTGGAAAAGCAAGATGCTATAAGCCCAAGGGCTCCAACAGGGAAAAATAGCCCAATGAGGAAAGGATATAAGGAAATAAATAATGATGAGAATATATTAAGAATATATCATTCTAAAAACTGTAACAGCGTCAAAACATATATGTCCTATATAAACTATTAACAACGTCAAAAACAGATATGTCATATATTTATAATAAAAAGACTGATGTAAGCCTGGTCAACATAAAAATATTTGCTCCAACTTTGAACTTTTGAAGTTCTAATGATTCAACTACCCGATTAGGAAGATCATTCCACAACTTGGTAACAGCTGGAATAAAACTTCTTGAATTCTGTGTAGTATACTACACAGAATTCAAGATGTTTTATTCCTCATGATGGAGAAGGCCTGGCCATTAGAATTAACTGCCTGCCTAGTATTACGAACAGGATAGAATTGTCCAGGGAGATCTGAATGTGTAGGATGGTCAGAGTTATGAAAAATCTTAAGCAACATGCATAATGAACTAATTGAACGACGGTGCCAAAGGTTAATATCTAGATCATGAATAAGAAATATAATAGACCGTAAGTTTCTCTCCAACAAATTTACATGAGAATCAGCAGCTGAACACCACACAGGCAAACAATACCCAAAACAAGGTAGAATGAAAGAATTAAAACACTTTTTCAGAATAGATTAATCAACGAAAATCTTGTGAATCTTACTCAATAAGCCAATCTTTTTGTGCAATTGAAGAAGACACAGACCTAATGTGTTTCTCAAAAGTAAATTTGCTATCGAGAATCACACCTAAAATTTTAAAAGACATACAAATTTAAAGAAACATTATCAATACTGATAATAATAATGATAACAATAATGAAAATAATCATGAAAAAAATAATAATAATAATAATAATAAAAGTAATAACAATAATATTTATAATAATATTATTAATAACAAAAAAATAATACTAATAATAATGATAATAATAATAATAATAAAAATATAAAAAATAATAATAAGTCAATAAAAATAATAATAATAGTCAATAAAAATAATAATAAATAAAAATAAATTAATAATAAGAATAATAATAATAATAATAATATCAATTATGATAATGATAAAAACAACAACAATAATAATAATAATAATAATAATAATAATAATAATAATGATAATAATATTTATAATAATAATAATAATTATAATATTATCATTATTAATGATAATAATCCTAATGATAACAATAATAATAAAAACAATAATAGTATTGAAAGTAATTATATTAATAATAGTAATAGTAAAAATATAAATAACAATATAAATAATAATAGTAATAATATTAATAAAAATAATAATAATAATAATAATAATAATAATAATAATAATAATAATAATAATAAAAATAATATTAATATTAATATTGGTAGTAAAAATTATATTGAAAAAATATAAATAATAATAATAATGATGATAATAATAATAATAATAATATTTACAATAATGATAATAATAAAATAAATAATAATTATAGTAATAATAATAAAAATAATAATAATAAAAATAACAATAACAATATTATTATTATTATTATCATTATTATTATTGTTGATAATAATAATGATTATAGTAATATTAATAATAATAATTATAACAATGAATTTTGAAAATAACAATAATAATTATAGTTAAAATCAATATAATAATATTAATAATAAAAATAATAATAACAATATTATTAATACTTATATTAATATTAGTAACCATTTAAATATTACTAACAATATTTGTAATAATATTGTCATTAATAATCTTGATATAAATAATTTATATCAAAATATTAATTGTGGTGCATGTGGATAATATTGCTAGAAATAAGAATATCGTTAATAACAATATTATCAACAGAAGACGAAAAACATTATTACTCACTACGGAATAAATTATAATATTCTATACAAGAACATTTAAATAAAAATAGAAAAGGCCGTAGATTACTTGCAGCCAAAGTTACATACCTAACAAAACATTGGGAAAATAATATTATTAATATCAAAATAATAATAATAATAATAATAATAATAATAATAATAATAATAATAATAATAAAAATAATAATAATAATTATAACATTAATAATAATAATATTAATAATAACAATATACGTAATTTGATATAATTGCTAATATCACTATAATAATAATTATTATTATCATAATTATTATATAATAATACTAATAATAATTA
>NC_090739.1:6299790-6301293 GCF_036898095.1 Palaemon carinicauda
ACCTCAGTCTTGCAGGATCTAATGTTTACCAGGTCCCCAGCTTGGAAGTTTTGCAATTTTTATTTTTCAGATTTACCTCTACCATAAATTGGTTTCACGTGATATGGTTTTGACGCCTGGGACTAGTCCAGTCTATCGGAGACCATTTAGATTACATCCTTAAAAGAAGGAAGCTATGGAACCTTAAGTTTATTATACAGACTGGGTTGGCAGAGCAAAGTGACAGCTCCTGGGCCTCTCCCTGCATCATCCTACAAAAACCAGGTGAGATTTTTCATGTACAGATTATTGTAAGTTAAATTGTCAAAATTGCAGACACTTACTATTTGTCAAGAATAAATACTATTGATTTTGTTGGAAATACATGTTTTGTATCAGTTTTATTAAAAGGATCCGATAACTTGCCCTTGACAAGAAAATATAAAAGCTTCTACAGTTATCACATCTGTACGTCTATTTAAATATACTGTTCTTCCCTTTGAAATGACAAATGCTATTGCAATCTCTAAACATTTGTTTGTTCCAGATGAGAAATGTTGTCACTGATGACATTGTGGTGTACACCAGTACTTTGGAAAAACTTATAAACGTTCTTGGAAATGTTTCTTCGCCTTAAAGTAAGAATGGCTGTCAACCTGGCAAAAAAACTTTAAAGGCCTTGTAAATTGGCTTAGGTTGGGAGCGGACTGATTGCACCAAATGATGCTAACGTTACTGGCATCAAAGAATTCCCTACTCCTATAAGCAAGGCAGTACAGTGCTTAATTGGTACGGCTGGATTTGAGGTACTTTCCGACCATTTCTGAAGCTTGCTGGACTTAGGTGAGCAGAAGATTGTAAACGTGAATTTGAAGTTATCAAAGCTTTTTGAAGTGTTCTCTTGTGTCGAAGGCATCTGGATTCGACAAGTAGTTTATCAAAGATTCTAGTTTTGTCTTGATACAGACTGGTGACTATGTACTACAGTTTCCTTTTTCTAAAAGTAAACTGAAGCTTCCCCGGAGTTCCTGGTATACAGTGGAGAAGGAGGCTTTGGCTCTCCATGCTATTGAGAAATTTAATTTATATATATAGATAATTCATCTGTGTAATTTTATATATATAGATAATTCATCTGTCTATAAATAAGCCTCTCATTGTGTTAGTCCTGTAACTATAAACCATTTTTTTTAAATAAAAAAAACTAAACTTAAAACTAAACTCAACTTTGTGGTCATTGGACCTGCAGTAGTACAACAATGGGATACTGCCAATAAGATAACCTTATTGCTGACATGCTTTCCAGATGTTTGACTTTTGTTTGTATATAAAAATTCTAATGTATCAGTTTGTTACATGGATACACAATGTTCTCTCCTCTTAAAGGGAGGGGTATATTATGAAATATACTGTCTTAATATTTCAATTGTTTCCTCTTAAATACTTTGATAAAATTTACCATGTAATTGGTTGAACTGTTATTTGGTTTGTCTTCTTGCTGGGGTTTAGTTTAGTCTCTTGGGA
>NC_090739.1:6301793-6306793 GCF_036898095.1 Palaemon carinicauda
AGGCAGGAGAGCTCCCATTCTGCTCCTTCATCTTCCCGTCCAGTTAAATTACTTAATATTAATTCCGAACAGAATCCCTCCATAAAAAGGAGAGGAAGAAGCCAGAGATGAGGAAATGGGAATAAAGGAGTTGAATGACGTTTACTCCTAAAAGGGTTATGTAACATTAGTTGGGGTAATTGGGTTAGAGGACCCAAATATGTTTTATGTAATGTGTTTTACGAAATATGTTTCACTGGTTACTTTCTATTTTTCATGAATATGTTTCACTAAATGTTTTACGAAATATGTTTTACGTAGTGTTTCACGATATGTGTTTTACGAGATATGTTTCACGAGTTATGTTCTGTTTTATGAATATGTTTCACGAAATATGTTTTACAAAACATGTTTCACTAAATGAGTTTTACGAAATATGTTTTAAGAAATGTGTTTCAAGAAATATATTTACGAAATATGTTTCACGAAATGTGTTTTACGAAATGTGATGAACGAAATAGTTTTAAGAACTAGGTTTTAAGAGAAGTCTAGACCCTGTTGCGTTTAGAAGACTTGAGAAAATGGGAGGTGGGGTGAAGATGGAATTATTGTTGTTGTTGTTGTTGGGCCATTAAAGTTTAGATATACATTTATTATTATTATTATTATTAATATTATTATTATTATTATTATTATTATAATATGGGAAGCATAGAATCTGTGTGTGTATATCCATCTAAATATTTAGCCATCTTTTTTTGACGGATCGCATACACTAGTTTAGTATAATGCATTTTTCAAGCAACTCTTAAGCAAGCATTCGGTTTAACTCGAAAATTAAAAGTTAAAATAAACTGAATTGTTCATATATCATTAAAAAAAAAAAAAAAACTTAAAAATTTCATTCGAGACATATCTTTTTGTGATATGTCAACTTAAGGTGAACTCCACAGTCGGGGGGGGGGGGGGGGTTTGAAGTTTACTCTGTTTTAAAACCCTTGAGCAAGAAATCGAAAGTTGAAAAGCAGATGAATACTCCATATATCATTCCCAAAAACCAGCAAAATGAGTCACTCAAAAAAGAAAAGAAAAGAAAAATTTATATATATATATATATATATATATATGTATATATATATATATTTATAAAATTTCCTTCGAGACATTCTTTTTTTTGTGATATCTCAACTTAAGGTGAACTTCACAGTGTGAGGGGGCGGGGGGGGGGGGGGAGGGGGAAGTTGAAGTTTACTTTGTATTAAAACCCTTGAGCAAGCAATCGGTTTAATTCGAAAGTCGAAAAGCAGATGGTTACTTCATATATCAAAAAAAAAAAAAAAAAAAAAACTTGAAAGTTCCCTTCGAGACATTTTTTTTTTTTTGGTGTGATATGTCAACTTAAGGTGAACTTCACCGGGGGGGGGGGGGGGGAGGGGAGTGGAGGTTTTCTTTGTATTACGACCATTGCCGGCATTCTATTAAAACTTTCCCTCTATAGACCAGAGAACGAGAGGGATTTAATCCTTCCGCTGTCGCATCTCCTAATTAGTTGAGAGAGAGAGAGAGAGAGAGAGAGAGAGAGAGAGAGAGAGAGGAACAAGGAAGTTATTGTCAAGTTATTTTTCATGTTCCCAATAGATGGTTTTTCTCTGATTGTAAACTACTGTTATTCCCTGTTGGGGAAATGCTTTGATTTGTACAATAATCTGGATATAGTGTTTATATTTGATATACAAATATGAGAGAGAGAGAGAGAGAGAGAGAGAGAGAGAGAGAGAGGGTGGGGGGGAAATTGTGCGAGCGTAAGCATGCTTCTGTTTATACATATTTATACATACTGAGTGTATAAACATATTTTGTGTATGTAAACAAGTACATGCACACCTTTACATACATCCTGTATATATATATATATATATATATATTGTATATATAAACAATTATATAAACACTTTTAAACATCTACCGTATATATATATATATATATATATGTTTGTGTGTGTGTGTATTTGCCTGCGTGTGTGTGGTTGTGCGCTTGTGTTTGTGTCTGTGTTTTTGTCTGTGTGTGTGTGTGTGTTTTGATTCTGAATACACATCTATCGGAAAAAAAGTCCAGACAATATAGAAATGTATCAACAAGACATTTCTGCGGTACGTGTTCCTCCTGTGTCTTCCTCTTCACGTTTCTGTACAATTGCGTCGTAAGGACGAAATTACTTCGTGTAATGCTGTGTAATTCGCCCTTACGAAATCCTCAGAAGAGATCCAGGTTCTCTTGGTGAATAAAGAGAGATTGGGAGTCCCGGGGAATTTGCAACAAAAGCTTATGTTTTTTTGTTGTTGGGGGGGGGGGATAATGTGGGAATTTTCTTGGTATTCTTTGTTGTAATATATATATATTTTTTTACTTGAAATAACAAAAGACAGTCGGAAACTGTACACTTTTTTTTTTATTTTTTTAAGACAAAGGATAGTCATTTTATTTGGATCTCAAAATGATATTTTGTGTTTCGTTGTAAAACAATCATGCAGTATTTTTTGTTGATATTAAATAGATTGTTGAGGGATAGTCATTTCAATGGGATAGCCTCATTACCTCCGTTTATTTAATTATGTATGTTAAGGTTGCAGCGATCAAAGGAACTGACGAGTTCGAGTGAGACTCGAACCCCAGTCTGACGTTCACCAGTCAGGGACGTTACCGCATCGGCCACAATAACCATTTTCTACTAGTTTATGTTTTTGAATGATAAAGTTTTCTGACAAAAGATCTATTTAATTAATTTCCATATTCTTATTTGGAATAAATTTATAAAACGTCGTCTTTTGTTCTTGCGAATGGAAATTCCCAGACATATATTCATGTATGAAACATAATTTTATCCATGAAAATTTGGTTGTGGTTAATTCAGTTTAATATGGTAACCATTACGAAGAAATAATTATTAAGTGGATAAGTGGAGAAATGGGAATTAATACAATTAGCATTTAATTTTACTCTTGGACGACGACGTTGATTGATTATGTTTCCTATTTACATTTTTATTTTATCTAATTCCTAATTTTTTCGTACATAGGTTCAACTTCTTTATAAGTTCAGTTTCCTTTTTTACTTTTCTTGGTTTTTTATTCTATTACTAATTCGGTTTTCCTGTATTTGTTCTGCCTCTCTTGTTTGAAGATTGTTTTTTTTAATATCTTCAACTTTAGATGATTAATGACATTTTATTGTCCTATTCAAATATTTGCATCTGGCATAATTGAGACTAAATGGTCCTTCTCTGTACTTCAGTATTCTACTGTAGGCTGCATTTTAGAGAATAATTTTTAATCTCGTGTGATAACAACTTAATTGATGTCTTAAAGCGTCTGAAAATATATTCTTTCTTTATTTCTATTCCACTTTTTACTATTTATTTATTATTAGTGTACGCGACCCGTCAAAAATGAAGGCTAAATATTTCGATTGATATGCACACATACACGCATCCTCATTTCACTAGGGTATGGCAACTCCCACTCCCCTCTATCCTAGGGACGGGGAGAGCTGAGCTTAACCGGGAATATAATATATATATATATATATATATACACATATATATATACAGATATATATATATATATATACAGTATAATGGATATATATCTGTATATATGTATATATATATACATACAGTATAATGGATATATATATGTATGTATATATGTATATGTATATATATGTATATATATATATATATATATATTTATATATGTATATATATCTATATATATCTATCTATCTATCTATCTATCTATCTATATATATATATATATATATATATACAGACACTTACTCTATTATACAGAGTAGACTGTTTTACAGAATAAATCACCAACTAAAGATTAACACTCTTAACGTTTATGTCCGTATGAATTACCTGAAAATTATGAAATTGATGTAATTTATAATTCGACATTGAAGACGATAAAAGCCATCATTAGAGAACTATGTTTAATTTTACCAATCAAATCATGCATATTAATTAACTAGCTTTTACCTTACGTCAACCCTAATTAAGAAGAAGGTATTATGAATCTGATGATCAGTAAAATTAATTTTTAATGCAAATATCATTTTTCGTGGAGTTCCAATATAATTAAGAAACCATCGGATAATTAGTTCATTTTGAATTCATTCGTTGTATTCATTTTGGCACGTGTACATATATATATATATATATATATATATATATATATATATATATATATATATATATATATATATATATATACATATATATACTTATATATATATATATATATATATATATATATATATATATATATGTATATATATGTATATATATATATATATATATATATATATATATATATATATTATATATATATATACATATATATACTTATATATATGTATATATATATATATATATATATATATATATATATATATATATATATATATATATATATATATATATATATAAACAATAACAGCAAATGTAGCTGTTTCTAATCCACTGCAGGAGAAAGGCCTCAGACATATTTGGTGTCTCGGATTTCTCCAGTTTTTATCACCACGCTGGCCACTGCGGATTGGTGATGGAGGGAGACTTTAGTCTGATCGCTCACAGTAAATCAGCTAACTATGGGTGGCCCCAACTATAGTCAATTCTTTTTAGTTAGGCAGATTTGCACCGACTCGTAAGGGTGCCCTTTTAGCTCGGAAAAGTTTCCTGATCGCTGATTGGTTGGGCAAGATAATTCTGACCAATCAGAGAGCAGGAAACTTTTCCGAGCTTAAAGGGCACCGGTGCGAGTCAGTGCAAATGCTGATCGTGGTAATACGCAAACTCTTTCACCACGTTGATGTATCCCCTCTCAAAAAGGGATATATATATATATATATATATATATATATATATATATATATATATATATATATATATATATGATAAATATTTGCACATTTAAACGTGTTTTTTCATATTTCAAATAAGCCATATATATTAATACAT
>NC_090739.1:6311793-6341793 GCF_036898095.1 Palaemon carinicauda
TATTATTATTATTATTATTATTATTAGTATTATTGTTGTTATTATTGTTATTATTATTATTATTATTATTATTATTATTGTTATTATTATTATTATTATTATTATTATTATTTATATTATTTCTATTATTTTTATCATTGTTATTATTATTATTAATACTATTAATATTATTATTATTATTATTTATTATTCATTATGATTATTATAATTATGATTATGATTATCATCATCTAGGTTGTTCTGCATCTCGTATTTTGTGACTTGCTCTTTCCTTTTTTTTCCTCTCTCTCTCTCTCTCTCTCTCTCTCTCTCTCTCTCTCTCTCTCTCTCTCTCTCTCTCTCTCTCTTTTTTTTTTTTTTTTTAATCCTCACCCCATAAATATTCCCTCCACAAATACCAGTTAATATATCGCTCATAATCTTACTACATTCTTTAATTAACTGTTGGTTTATCATATGTATGTTAGAATCTTAATGTTGACCATATAAAAGAATAAGAAGTTAATTCTATGTGCTCTGTACACAGCATTGTTTAACACTTGAGATTATTCCACATTTTTCGAGCGTGGTTAGATGGAGAGTTTAAACTAGAGAAATGCGGAGACAAAGCGAATATATTACTATAGTCAATTTCTTTTAGCGATGCAGATTTGCACCGACTCGCAGCGGTGCCCTTTTAGCTCGGAAAAGTTTCCTGATCGCTGATTGGTTGGACGAGATAATTCTAACCAATCAGCGATCAGGAAACTTTTCCGAGCTAAAAGGGCACCGCTGCGAGTCGGTGCAAATCTGCCTCGATAAAAGAAATGGGCTATAGATAACCTCCCGCCCGCTTGTTTTTAGAGGTGATACCTTAACGTGGTGAAGGACACTGTAATTGTTCAGTGGCTACTTTCCTCTTGATAAGGGTAGAAGAGACTCTTAAGCTATAAGCAGCTCTTCTCGGAGAAGGACACTCCAAAATCAAACCATTGTTCTCTAGTCTTGGGTAGTGCCATATTCTCTGTACCATGGCCTTCCACTGTCTTTGGTTAGAGTTCTCTTGCTTGAGGGTACACTCGGGCATACTTTTCTATTTAGTTTCTCGTCCTCTTGTTTTGTTAAAGTTTTTATCGTTTATATAGGAAATATTTTATTTTAATGTTGTTACTATTTTTGAAATATTTTATTTTTCCTTGTTTCCTTTCCTCACTGGGCTATTTTCCCTGTTGGGGGCGCTGGGCTTATAGCATCCTGCTTTTCCAACTAGGGTTGTAGCTTAGCATTTAATAATAATAATAATATAACCTCCCGCCCCCTTGTTCTTAGAGGTGATACCTTAACGTGGTGAAGGACACTGTCATTGTTCAGTGGTCACTTTCCTCTTGATAAGGGTAGAAGAGACTCTTAAGCTATGATAAGCTGCTCTTCTAGAAGGACATTCCAAAATCAAACCATTGTTCTCTGGTCTTGGTTAGTGCCATAGCCTCTGTACCATGGCCTTCCACTGTCTTTGGTTAGAGTTCTCTTGCTTGAGGGAACACTCGGGCACATTTTTCTATTTAGTTTCTCTTCCTCTTGTTTTGTTAAAGTTTTTATCATTTGTATAGGAAATATTTATTTTAATGTTACTATTCTTAAAATATTTTATTTTTCCTTGTTTCCTTTCCTCACTGGGCTATTTTCCCTGTTGGGGCCGCTGGGCTTATAGCATCCAACTTTTCCGACAAGGGTTGTAGCCTAGCATTTAATAATGATAATAATAATAATAATAATGATAATAATGATAATAATGATAAAGGGTTTGTATATCGCCTTCATCATCATTATCATCACCATCTCCTACGCTTATTGACGCAAAGGGCATCCATAGACTGGCTAAGTCCATAGAGGATTCACTGGCTAAATTCATCGAAGGATAACCAGCTCCTTTAGAGGATTCACATGCTAAATTCATCGAAGGATAGCCAGTTCCTTTCGAGGATTCACTGGCTAAATTCATCGAAGGATAGCCAGTTCCTTTCGAGGATTCACTGGCTAAATTCATCGAAGGATAGCCAGTTCCTTTAGAGGATTCACTGCCTAAATTCATCGAAGGATAGCCAGTTCCTTATGATGCTTCAGGGCTGGTGAACCGAGCAAGTCCGAAGATAAAGTGCAAATCGCCTTGATCAACAAAGCTTTATTGGTTAGGGTCACTCATACTAGATTGGTTTGCTGTGAGCGATTAGACTAGTCTCCCACCATCACTAATCTTCAGTGGCCAGCGTGGTGATGGAAACTGGCCAAACCCGAGACCCTTGTCTTGCAGGGGACTAGAAACGGCTGCATTTGTTGTTGTTGTTGTTGTTGTTTTTTGTTGTTTTTGTAGTTCTTACACATTTACAAGGCTTTCGTTTTAATGTATTTATTTAATACGATATTTTAGCTCAGAATTGCTGTAAAGGAAATATATATAGAAAATAAAAATTGCAATTTTTTTTTTTAATTTGTGTAGTGTTGCTGATTTAGATGTGAAATAGATGAATAGATGAAACGTATTTTTTTTTTTTTTTATCTCGGAAGTAAAATTTCGATATTTTAGTTGAAGGTCGAAAACACTCAAATTCTGTTCAAGCCAGCAATGCCCGGTTTAGTATTTTTTTCTTCTGCCAAATTTATGTTTCTGAGTTGGTCATTAGACAACAAATAATGGATGATATATTCACGCCTGGAATTTATGCCCTCGTTTTTATTCAGTTTGTTGCAAAGGAATTTCTGAATGGGAATATTAGGTCTTCGAGCCCAATGTATGTATGTATGTATGTATATATATATATATATATATATATATATATATATATGAATATGTATATATAGTGATATATATACTGTATATATATATAAATATGCCCTATATATAGTTGATATATATATCAATATGTAATGTCAATATATATATATATATATATATATATATATATATATATATATATATATATATATATATACACATATATGTATATCTATCTATATATATATATATATATATATATATATATATATATATATATATATGTATGTATATGTATATATTTATATATAGTATATGTATATATATATATATATATATATATATATATATATATATATATGTATGTATATATATTTATATATGCGTGTGCATGTGTGTCTGTGTTGTTTTATGTATATTCCTATTAATAACAGTCTGGCCAACTCACAAATATTATTAAATAATATCCCTAAGATTTGTTAGAAGAAAAATGTAATTGCCAAAACGACCAGCAGATTTTGGTGTTTGAATGTAGGGGGGCGGCGGGTGGTTGGGGGATCTGCAAGGCGGAGTCGGTAGACTCAGGAGGCCATGGAAAGTCGAGATCCTTCCCATTTTGTAGGCCTACTGGATGGCTGGATTGATAAAAGACACTATGGAGACTTAGATAATTCGTCACAGTTTATTCTTTGATCATCATCAATATCACTATTATCAATTCGTCACAGTTTATTCTTTGATCATCATCATTGTCATCATCACTATTATTAATTCCTCACAGTTTATTCTTCGATCTTCATCATCATCATTACTATTATCAATTCGTCAAGGTTTATTCTTTGATCATTATCATCATCATTATCACTATTATCAATTCGTCACAGTTTATTCTTTGATCATTATCATCATCATTATCACTATTATCAATTTGTCACTGTTTATTCTTCGATCTTCATCATCATCATCACTATTATCAATTCGTCACAGTTTATTCTTTGATCATCATTATCATTATCACTATTATCAATTCGTCACAGTTTATTCTTTGATCATCATCATTATCATTATCACTATTATCAATTCGTCACAGTTTATTCCTTGATCATCATCATCATTATCACTATTATCATTGGTCAATGCATGATCCATGGTCGATGTGATTCCGTCAGTTTTCTTTTATTATTATTATTATTATTATTATTATTATTATTATTATTATTATTATTATTATTATTATTATTATTGTTGTTGTTGTTGTTGTTGTTGTTGTTGTTATTATTATTATTATTATTATTACTAGCTAAGTTACAACCCTAGTTGGAAAAGTAGGATGCTATAATGCCCAAGGGCTCCAACAGGGAAAAATAGCCCAGTGAGGAAAGGAAATTAGGAAATAGATAAACGATATAAGTAATGAACTATTGAAATAAAAAATATATTATTATTATTATTATTATTATTATTATTATTATTATTACTTGCCAAGTTACAACCTTAGTTGGAAAAGCAAGATGCTATAAGCCCAAGGGCTCCAACAGGGAAAATAGCCCATTGAGGAAAGGAAAGAAGGAGATAAATAAACTCTAAGAGAAGTAATCAACAATTAAAATATTTTAAGAATAGCAACATTAGAATACATCTTTCATATATAAACTACAAACACTAACAAAACAAGAGGAAGAGAAATAAGATTGAATAGAGTGCTCGAGTGTACCCTCAAGCAAGAGAGATCTAACCCAAGATAGTGAAAGGCCATGGTACAGAGGCTATGGCACTAACCAAGACTAGAGAATAATGGTTTGATTTTGGAGTGTCCTTCTCCTAGAAGAGCTGCTTATCATAGCTTAAGAATCTCTTCTACCCTTATCAAGAGGAAAGTGACTACTGAATAATTACAGTGCAGTAGTTGATCCCTTGAGAGAAAAAAATAATTGTTTGGTAATCTTAGTGTTGTCAGGTGTATGAGGACAGAGGAGAATATGTAAAGAATAAGCCAGACTATTCGGTGTATATGTACGCAAAGGGAAAATGAACCGTAACTAGAGGGAAAGTTCCAATGTAGTACTGTCTGGCCAGTCAAAGGGCCCCATAACTCTAGCTGTAGTGTTTCAACGAGTGGCTGGTTCCCTGGCCAACCTACTACCTGCAAAACATTAACAACTTTAAAACAAATGTTTCATATAAAAACTATGAAAAGACTTAGTCAGCCTGTTCAACAAAAAAACATTTTCTACCGATTCAACTACCCGATTAGGAAGACCATTCCACAACTTGGTCGCAGCTGGAATAAATCTTCTAGAGTACTGTTTAGTATTAAGCCTAATGATGGAGAAAGCCTGACTATTAGAATTAAAAGAAATGTTTTTTACGATTTCCTTCAAGAAGTCTAATCTTTCGTCTGATTTCTTTCCTGCTGTGATTGGACGGGATGGTTAATCCGTCTTGCGCAAATATGAACATTGTCTTATCGTATGAGGCCGATTGGCTAATCCATTTTGAATGGAATTCACGAGCAGTCTGCCAAATGGAATCGTATAATGATTTGCCTTTCACAATTTTCCTTTCATTATGGGATGTTTTGGATGGCTGGTTTTTATAAGATTGGAAAACTAATCCCTTCGCTCTCTCTCTCTCTCTCTCTCTCTCTCTCTCTCTCTCTCTCTCTCTCTCTCTCTCTCTCTCTCTCTCTCTGCGAATATATTCGTGTGTGGGTGGACCTGATGCCCTGAAACTTTAGTTCGTGTGTAGGTGGACCTGATGTCTTGAAGCGTTTGTTCGTGTGTGGTTGGATCTGATGTCCCGAAACGTTTGTACGTGTGTGGGTGGATCTGATGTCCCATTGTCCCAAAACGTTTGTACGTGCGTGGGTGGATCTGATGTCCCATTGTCCCAAAACGTTTGTACGTGTGTGGGTGGATCTGATGTCCCAATGTCCCAAAACGTTTGTACGTGTCTGGGTGGATCTGGTGTCCTGAAATGTTTGTTCGTGTTTGGGTGGATCTGATGTCCCGAAACGTTTAATTGTGTGTGAGTGGACCTGATATACCGAAACGTTTGATCGTATGGGGGGGGGGGGGACCTGATGTCCCGAACCGCTTGTTCGTGAGGGTGGACATTATGTCCCGAAACATTTTTTTGTTCGTGTGGGTGGACCTTATGTCCCGAAACGTTTGCCGTTCGTGTGGGTGAACCTTATGTCCCGAAACGTTTGTTGTTCGTGTGGGTGGACCTTATGTCCCGGAACGTTTGTTCAAGTGTGGGTGGACCTGATTTCCTGATGTCCCAAAATGTTTGTTCGTGTGCGGTTGGTCCTGATATCTTGAAACGTTTGTTCGTGTGTAGGTGGTCCTGGTTATCCTGAAACGTTTGTTCGTGTGTGGGTGGACCTGATGTCCCGAAACGTTTGTTCGTATGTGAGTGGACCTGATGTCCCGAAACATTTGTTCGTGTGTAGGTGGTCCTGGTTATCCTGAAACGTTTGTTCGTATGTGGGTGGACCTGATGTCTCGAAACGTTTGCGAAAATCTCTTTTAAACTTCTTCCAGGATTTTAAAAGCTTCTCATGGTCTTTCATTAGCGGGTTAGTGATTCTTTCTTCCGCTGACGGCAAGAAACCGTTAAAGCATTTAAACTATTTTGGGGAGACACATTAAACTATTAGTGGATTTCCTATTATGAGTTTTTCTTCTGTTTTGTGAACGAAGAAAATTTCCAACATTATGGCAGGTCTGAAATTGTCCAGGGACATCAGCTGTTGTGAACTGAAAGGGATTACATTGTAGACCGGTACAATAACCTCTGAATATTATAGACATTATTATGATAATGCCCAGTCTTGGTTTAAAGGTTTAAGGTTTAAAGGTACCTCATGAATGTCAGACACAAGGGACAGGACAATGCCCTAGCGACAGAAAAATAGACTAACCATATACATTTGATCAGCACCAAAGTACCCTCTCCACCCAACCAAGGCCCAGGGGTGCCAGGTAATGGCTGCTGATGACTCAACAGGTAGATTTATAGGCTACCGTAACCTACCATCCTTACCTCTCAAGGATGGTGAGGTTGCAGACACAACTAGAGACGATTGAACTTGATCCGGTCTCGAACTCCTATTCAGCAGAATTCCATACAGGAACATCTCAACGCTAGTCAAAGAGGAATAATCTTTCTAAAATGATAAGACTTAATCCGTGAGGGCAAAATGAAAGTGTATATTTGAGGCAAGTTATAATCGTATTTCCTCTTTTGTATCGTTTAAATGCTAATTGAGATTCAGTCGTCTTTGGGAAAATATTTTTCAAGATGAAGTTTGTGTTTCTTGTGTTATTATATTATAATTTTGTCTTTTGATTATGCCTTAAAGGCTTATTTTCAGTATTGATTTCCACATGAGAATGGTCTGGTGTAGAATTGTATCTTATTACAATCCTGTATGGCTTTTTCTTTACGAGGAAAGCCAAAATTTATTCTTAAGCTCTGTCGTATCATCGATTTGCACTTTTCGTACACCCTCCTCTGAGGAGTAAATGCGATTTGGTGAAGTTATACATGTTTAAATATAAACACAGATATATATATACATACATATATATATATATATATATATATATATATATATATATATATATATATATATGTTTATTTATATTATACAGTATAGATATGCACTATACTGTACACATATTAATATGCATATATGTATATATTTATGTTTACATACACATTTTTGTATATATATATAAATGTATATATATATGTATATATATATATATATATATATATATATATATATAATAGGCCTACACACATACACACACACACACACACACACATATATATATATATATATATATATATATATATATATATATATATATATATTAATTTATGCATACATATGTAATGTGTGGGCGTGTGTATGTGTAAAATACGCGCTTTGTTTCCTCTGAGGAGGTTTGGCACCAGAACAGTATACCCTTTCGACTTCTCTGTAAATGTCAGATCCGACCCCCGCCCTATCAAACGTGAGCCTTTGAAGGCCTTTAGGGTCTATTACAAACAAGAATATTTATTTATATTAGTAACGCTGTTAGTTTATGGATTTAGTGATATAATTTTCCTGTTCCGGTTTATTAAGTTTGCATATTAATCTGGTAGCCGATGTGATAACGTCCCTGAATGGTGAAAGCCAGACTGGAGTTTGAGTCCTGCTTAAACTCGTTATTTTCTTTGGTCGCTGCAACCTCACCATCCTTTTGAGCTAAGGATAAGGGGTTTGGGGGATCCCATAGGTCTATCTGCTGAGTCATCAGCAACTATTGCCTGGCCCTCCTTGGTCCTAGCTTGGGTGGAGAGGGGGCTTGGGCACTGATCATATGTATATATGGTCATTCTCTAGGGCATTGTCCTGCTCTATAGGGCAGTGCCAGTAACCCTTGCCTCTGCCATTCATGAGTGGCCTTTAAACCTTAAAAATAGCCACCAAGAAATTATTTTGATAGATATTTTTTTTTATGTATAATATTGCCAGTAATAGCAATACCAATAATGGGCATTTTTGTTAATCAATTACTAGAATTTCCGTCGAGCATATTATTGAAATTTGTGTGTACTCTGAAAAACAAAATATTAATCGAATTATGATTTTCGTGTGATCTGGTCTTTCCAGTGAAATATCATTTTTTATGGCATTGCATAAGCTAGGTAGCATCCATTAGGATAATTAGTTTCCTTGGCTTTTTATTGATGTATAAATAATGCATATAAAAGATAAATATTTACTGGTGTAAACATGTATATACACTTGATATAGTCCATTTGTTTTAGCGAGGCAGATTTGCACCGACTCGGAACGGTGCCCTTTTAGCTCGGAAAAGTTTCCTGATCGCTGATTGGTTAGAATTATCTTGTCCAACCAACCAGCGATCAGGAAACTTTTCCGAGCTAAAATGGCACCGCTGCAAGTCGGTGCAAATATGCCTCGCTAAAAGAAATGGACTATAGGTGGGTTTGCTGTGAGCGATCAGACTATAATCTTGCACCATCACCAATCTGCAATATCCAGTATGGGGATGAAATGGCCTAACCCCAGACATGAATAAAGACATTTCTGAGGCCTTTGTCCGGCATTGGACTAGAAACTGCTGCATTTAATTTTATAATTGAAATAATTTTCCAAGTTAAATGGCAGCTTAATATTCTAGTATATTTCCTTCAGCTAAAAATTTTGTAAATCATTTAGACCTGTTTCCAAAAATATTTTCTGCACAATTTGATGGGGAGAAATTACTTGAAATATTTTTTGCAATCGCAAGATTTTGTAATTCATATATCTATCTGGCAACTTAAAATTTTGTAAATAATTTAGACCTCAATATATATAAACATTTTATGCACAATTTGCAGGAGAGAAATTGCTTGAGATATTTTTTTGCTATCACAGGATTTTGTAATTCATAAAACTACCCGCCCTTATCGTCCCACTACACCCCCGCACACACACACACACACACACTCACACACACACACACACACACACACACACACACACACACACACACCCCACATCCTCTTAGTAGTCTTGAAAACTGACGAGCTTTTTCAGAGAACTGAAAGAAACTGGAGCCAAGTGTCCTCAGTGAAGTTGTTTTTGAAATGCGAGCAAATCTTAACGAGCAAAAACGCTCGTTGGAATAAAAAGACTAAATGTAAATGAGATCAGGATATAGATATTGAAAACCAAGGTTATTTTGATTATACTTTGCATATGTTTAAAAGAATCTTGATGAAAATAATATATGAATTAAAATTGTGCCGAGAAAGGTGTTCACTAAGAAACATACACACAAATACACAAACACACTAACAGAGAGGTAAAACATAACCTCCTTCTAATTTTGTTGGCGGAGGTAACAATAATAACAATTGTTGAATATGAATGATGTTTATATAAGTATATATTATATACTGCCATATATATATATATATATATATATATATATATATATATATATATATATATATATATATATATATATATATATATATATATATATATATATATATATATATATATATATATAAAGATAACAGAAGACTACAGTAATTTTCAGAATATAATTCTGAAGCTTTGAAATACATTATAAAAGTCCAAATTGGATACACACGCACACACACACACACACACACACACACATATATATATATATATATATATATATATATATATATATAGATAGATAGATAGATAGATAGATAGATAGGTGTATGTATGTATGTATGTATGTATGTGTGTATGTATATCCAATTTGGTCTTTTATAAAGTATTTCTAATTTTCAGAATTATATTCTGAAAATGACTAGTCTTCTGTTATATTATAACAAACATTTAGTTGTGTATGCTAACCTATAGCTTTGATACTCTTATCTTTTAATTCATCCCAGTATTATTTTCCCAGATAGTGAATCTCCCTCTATATTCTTTCCACGACTTAAATTCGATATTTATTCACTTTTTTCCTGTTTATTCACCTTCACCGGACTTCAAAGAAGAGAGGATATGGAAGAGTCCTTCGATATATAGGTCTAGAGTTACTTACGAATTCATGGAAATGTTATTGTCTGTTGTATTTTTTGTTTTGATGTGAAATTGAAGTTTTTTTTACTTGGTTTTTTTTTGTGTATTTTCGATGATTTAGTCTCTCTTGCCGAACCGGAATTGTGTTTTTGCATATATATATATATATATATATATATATATATATATATATATATATATATATATATATATATATATATATATATATATATATATTTATATACATATATATATATATAAATATAGGTATAAATATATATATATGTTATATATATATTATATATATATATATATATATATATATATATATATATATATATATATATATATATATGGGCTCGTGTACCGTGCATCTGTTCATGAATTTATGTTTACACAACTCTCTCTCTCTCTCTCTCTCTCTCTCTCGCTTTATATATGTATATATAGATATATATATATCTATATATATATATATATATATATATATATATATATATATATATATATCTATATATATATATATATATATATATATATATATATATATATATATATATATATATATATATATGTGTATATATATATATTATATATATATATATAATGTGTGTGTGTATATGTATATAATGATAGAGAGAGAGAGAGAGAGAGAGAGAGAGAGAGAGAGAGAGAGAGAGAGAGAGAGAGAGAGAGAGAGAGAGAGAGAGAGAAATACCCAGATTTTGTCATCTGTCACTAACGATAAATTCAGTTGTATTCACAAATAAAAAAAAAATCGTTGACCGTCGTGGATGATAGATGTATCAACATTAATCTTGTAACATTGATATATTGTTTTTATCTTTTCATTTATCCATAGCCTCGTTTATCTTCTTTTTCTACTTTGTTCTTTCGTTTACATTAATTGATTTTTTAATGAAAATTTTATTGCGGGGATCAGCCAAGCTCTCGGAATTTATTTGATGATTTTTATAATTTTTATCCTTATTCTATTAATCTGTATTTTCATTTTGTTTTAATTTTCATCTTTTTTCATTTTGTGTTTTTATCCGCTATATTCTATTAATCGTTATTGTCATTTGTTTTAAATTTTCATCCTTTTTCCATTTTGAATTTTTATCCTCTATATTCTTTTAATCTGAATTTGTTATTTAATTTTAATTTTCATCATTTTTTAATTTTAAGTTTTTATCCGATATATTCTATTAATCTGTATTATCATTTTCTTTTAATTTTCATCCTTTTTCCATTTTGAGTTTTTATCCGCTATATTCTATTAATCTGTATTTGTCATTTTCTTTGAATTTTCATCATTTTTTCATTTTGAATTTTTATCCTCAATATTCTATTATTCTGTAATGCCATTTTGTTTTAATTTTCATCCTTTTTCCATTTTGAATTTTTATCCTCCATATTCTATTAATCTGTATTTGTCATTTTGTTTTAATTTTAATCTTTTTTTTCCATTTTTATTAATTTTGCAGTTACAAGAAATTTTAACTTTATAAAGAAATTTATAATTTTGATGCTTTTTATCCATTTTCATTTTATCATTTGATTAATTTGTCCTTTTATTTTAGTTTTTATTATTATTATTATTATTATTATTATTATTATTATTACTAATATTGTTATTATTATTTTTTTTAATATTATTAATATTATTATTATTATTATTATTATAATTTTTATTATTATTATTATTATTATTATTATTATTATTATTATTGTTATTATTATTATTATTATTGTTGTTATTATTATTATTATTATTACTAGCCAACCTACAACCCTAGTTGGAAAACCAAGATGCTATAAGCCCAAGTGCTCCAACAGGGAAACCTATCCCAGTGAGGAAAGGAAATAGGGAAATAATTAAACTACACGAAAAGTAACGAATAATTAATGCAAAATACCTTAAGATCAGCAAAACAATAATTCTTGGAATCGACTTAGTTTAGGAATGCTAATGATATATTTTCAGAGATCTGAAATATCTAATTATCTGTATTATTTGTATTATCTGTATTATATGTTCCCTCTTTGGATAATCCTGCCTTCCATAATCATCATCCGGTGGAGACTGATATACGTTGGTTAATTGCTAATTAAAGTTGGATTACTCACACAAAAAGAAAAAAAAAAAACTTTCAAATTGAATCCTTTCAATCGCCGATGGATGAAGCAGAGATGATTATTTATGTCGAATGTTAAATTTGCTGACATAAAAAAAAAAGTTTTAACCTGATTTCCCGTTGATATTTAACATAAAATTTATTTTTGGTTTGAGTCTTCTCTTAAAAGTAATTTCAATTAATCAGTACATTAGCTTTTGTAGTCTTTGAAAAGCAATTTATTTTAAAGAATACAACAAAGTAATTTCAATTGAGTGCAGTGAGGAAAATTAATTAGCTTTTGTAGTGTTTGGAAAGTATTTTTACTTGAAGAATACAGTAAAAAAAAAAGAAGTGTTAATCTGATTTCCGGTTGATATTTAACATAAGAATAATTTCTGGTTCTGGTTTGAGTCTTGTCTTAAAAGTAATTTCGATTAATGAGTACGGTGGGGGAATTAATTTGTTCTTTGTAGTTTTTGAAAAGTAATTTCCCTTAAAGATTACAGTAAAATAACAAGTGTTAATCTGACTTCCGGTGAAGAAAATTTATCGGCTTTTGTCAGGTTTAATTTAAGTTGAGATCGAAAGAGTGATGGATAAAACATGCTGTCAATTATATTATTCGATTTTACAATTATTTTTATATATGGCATAGTTTCCAAGAGTACTTTAGTCATATTTCATAATCAAATTGAATTGTTGATGTATGAATATTTTGTTTATAAATCTGATTTTGTCGAATACAATTCCAGTATTATTAATATTATTGTTGTTGTTGTTGTTGTTGTTGCTAATTTAGATTACCTATTTGATTAAGTATTAAATATCGTAAGTAAAGTTATGCCAACTTGTCCAAAATGAAAACATTCGCTGCAAGTTTGAATTTTTGAAGTGCCACTTACGTGAAATTTCATCATCATCATCATCTCCTACACCCACTGACGCAAAGGGCCTCAGTTAGATTTCGCCAGTCGTCTCTGTCTTGAGTTTTTCTTTCCCTTGATTGACTAAATCCATGTAGGATTCATTTGCTACATTCATCAAAGGATAGCCAGTTCCTTGCGATGCGCAGTGCCTATCTACGTTAAGTTTAGTTATGCCTAAATATCTATTCAAAGGCTCCAAGTCATCACTTTCCAAACTCTCTCTCTCTCTCTCTCTCTCTCTCTCTCTCTCTCTCTTTGCAACTCAGAGGCTCCAAGTCATCACTTTCCAAACTCTCTCTCTCTCTTTCTCTCTCTCTCTCTCTCTCTCTCTCTCTTTCTCTCTCTCTCTCTCTCTCTCTCTCTCTCTATTTGCAATTCAGAGGCTCCAAGTCATCCCTTTCCAAACGTTCTCTCTCTCTCTCTCTCTCTCTCTCTCTTTGCAATTCAGAGGCTCCAAGTCATCACTTTCCAAACTCTCTCTCTCTCTCTCTCTCTCTCTCTCTCTTTCTCTTTGCAATTCAGAGGCTCCAAGTCATCACTTTTCAAACTCTCTCTCTCTCTCTCTCTCTCTCTCTCTTTCTATTTGCAATTCAGAGGCTCCAAGTCATCCCTTTCCAAACGTTCTCTCTCTCTCTCTCTCTCTCTCTCTCTCTCTCTTTGCAATTCAGAGGCTCCAAGTCATCACTTTCCAAACTCTCTCTCTCTCTCTCTCTCTCTCTCTCTCTTTGCAATTCAGAGGCTCCAAGTCATCACTTTCCAAACTCTCTCTCTCTCTCTCTCTCTCTCTCTCTCTCTGCAATTCAGAGGCTCCAAGTCATCACTTTCCAAACTCTCTCTCTCTCTCTCTCTCTCTCTCTCTCTTTGCAATTCAGAGGCTCCAAGTCATCACTTTCCAAACTCTCTCTCTCTCTCTCTCTCTCTCTCTCTCTTTGCAATTCAGAGGCTCCAAGTCATCCCTTTCCAAACGTTCTCTCTCTCTCTCTCTCTCTCTCTCTGCAATTCAGAGGCTCCAAGTCATCCCTTTCCAAACTCTCTCTCTCTCTCTCTCTCTCTCTCTCTCTCTTTGCAATTCAGAGGCTCCAAGTCATCACTTTCCAAACTCTCTCTCTCTCTCTCTCTCTCTCTCTCTCTTTGCAATTCAGAGGCTCCAAGTCATCCCTTTCCAAACGTTCTCTCTCTCTCTCTCTCTCTCTCTCTCTGCAATTCAGAGGCTCCAAGTCATCACTTTCCAAACTCTCCTCTCTCTCTCTCTCTCTCTCTCTCTCTTTGCAATTCAGAGGCTCCAAGTCATCACTTTCCAAACTCTCTCTCTCTCTCTCTCTCTCTCTCCTCTCTCTTTGCAATTCAGAGGCTCCAAGTCATCCCTTTCCAAACGTTCTCTCTCTCTTTCTCTCTCTCTCTCTCTCTCTCTCTCTCTCTCTGCAATTCAGAGGCTCCAAGTCATCACTTTCCAAACTCTCTCTCTCTCTCTCTCTCTCTCTCTCTCTGCAATTCAGAGGCTCCAAGTCATCCCTTTCCAAACGTTCTCTCTCTCTCTCTCTCTCTCTCTCTCTCTGCAATTCAGAGGCTCCAAGTCATCAGTTTCCAAACTCTCTCTCTCTCTCTCTCTCTCTCTCTTTGCAATTCAGAGGCTCCGAGTCATCACTTTCCAAACTCTCTCTCTCTCTCTCTCTCTCTCTCTCTCTCTTTCTATTTGCAATTCAGAGGCTCCAAGTTATCCCTTTCCAAACGCTCTCTCTCTCTCTCTCTCTCTCTCTCTCTCTCTGCAATTCAGAGGCTCCAAGTCATCACTTTCCAAACTCTCTCTCTCTCTCTCTCTCTCTCTCTCTCTCTGCAATTCAGAGGCTCCAAGTCATCACTTTCCAAACTCTCTCTCTCTCTCTCTCTCTCTCTCTCTTTGCAATTCAGAGGCTCCAAGTCATCACTTTCCAAACTCTCTCTCTCTCTCTCTCTCTCTCTTTCTCTCTCTCTCTCTCTCTCTCTCTCTCTCTCTCTCTTTCTATTTGCAATTCAGAGGATCCAAGTCATCACTTTCCAAACTCTCTCTCTCTCTCTCTCTCTCTCTCTCATAACTTTCTTCATAGCTTTCTATTTGCAATTCAGTGGCTCCAAGTCATCACTTTCCAAACTCTCTTTCTCTCTCTCTCTCTCTCTCTCTCTCTCTTCCATAGCTTTCTATTTACAATTCAGAGGCTCAATCATCACTTTCCAAACTCCCTCTCTCTCTCTCTCTCTCTCTCTCTCTCTATTTGCAATTCAGAAGCTAAGTCATCTTCAGCTAACTGATAATAATAATTAATGATAATAGATTGAATAATGGACTTCATTCCTTCAAGTGCCTCCGCTTACTGCTGAGAGAAATGCTGATGTTGATAATGAGAGTTAACTTGACTCGCTTTTCTCTCAGTAATGTCAGCGAGCAGTCATGCGGAGTTGTAGATCCTAATTATCTCTAATAGGCCTATTAACTGATTAGCGCTGCGTCCCTGCGAAGAATTAGGCCCATGAACTTCTTCAATGTCGAATTGTGTAGAAAGCCAGTTTGTTTCTTATCACAATCTATAGTCCATTTCTTTTAGCGAGTCATATTTGCACCGACTCGCAGCGGTGCCCTTTTAGCTCGGAAAAGTTCCCTGATCGCTGATTGGTTGGACAAGATAATTCTAACCAATCAGCGACCAGGAAACTTTTCCGAGCTAAAAGGGCACCGTTGCGAGTCGGTGCAAATGTGACTCGCTAAAAGAAATGGACTATAGTGTACGCGACCCGTCAAAAATGGTGGCTTCATGTTTAGATAGGTATGCACTCACACGTATACACTTACAGATTCAACTCTTCACCACACCCCCTCCCCCCTTTCTTAACTACAACACGGCAGTTTTGGATTCCGAGTGTACTTCTCATGGTACCTCCGTTCACCAGGTTATGACTACTCCCTTTCCACCCTATTTGAGGGACGGGGAAAGATCGAGTAGCCATACGTCTGGCAATGTCGGTTAGTGTGAAAGGAAATATATATATATATATATATATACAGTATATATATATATATATATATATATTTATATATATGCATATATATACTGTATATATATATATATATATATATATCTATATCTCATGCCTACGAACATCACAGTGTCGAATTATGTAGAAATTCTAGTTTCGTATTAAAAATTGATAGTAAAGTATAATCATGGTTCTGTAGGCTAAGAATATTTAGCCAACTATATTTCATAGATTATTATTATTATTATTATTATTATTATTATTATTATTATTATTATTATTATTATTATTATTATCGTGAATATTACTATACTCAATTTTTCTAACGAGGCGCATTTGTACCGACTTGCAGGGGTGCCCTTTTAGCTCGGAAAAGTTTTCTGCTATCTGATTGGTTAGAATCATCTTGTCCAACCAATCAGAGATCAGGAAACTTTTCCGAGCTAAAAGGGCACCTCTGCCGGTCGGTGCAAATCTGCCTCACTAATAAGAATTGACTATAATAATTCAGTTATTGCTATTAACACTATAAACATATAAAACAAGCTATAAATAAGAGGATGCTCATGAATGAAAAAAAAAAAAAAATTCAAAATGGAAGGAAAAGTATAAAAGATTTCTGAATGAATCCTAAGTGTGTTTTCCTTTCATAATTACTCTCATATTATAAGCGTCCTTCTTTTATCTATCAAGAAAAAAATATGCGGGAAAAAAAAAAAAAAAAAAAAAACGAAAGCGTCAGACCATAATTTGTTCCGGAAACTTTAAGAGAAAACTTTTTCCTAATTATTCTTGATAATAATGACTTTCATTTCTCCACAACGTGAACTTAGATTATCAGGGCCCTCATTCCTGGTTAGGTTTGATATTTATGCATTGGTTTCTTGTTTAGTAGTTATGTTTTGACACCCACTTCACTTCATATTATATTATATATTATTATTATCAATTATCAGAAGAGAAGAAACTGGATGTGGCAGAAAGGAGAATGTTAAGATGGATGTGTGGGGTGACAAGAAGAGATAAGATACCGAATGAAGTAATTAAGGGTACCACAGGAGTTAGAATCAGGATGCCTGAAAACTTTAAATCAATCAATCAATCAACAGGAGTTAGAAAAGTATCAGATAAGATCCAAGAAAGTAGACTGAGGTTGTACGGTCATGTCATGAGACGAACTGAACAGTATATTGGGAGAAGAGTGATGGAAATGGAGGTACAGGGAACGAGAAGGAGATGGAGACCAAAGCGAAGGTGGGTGGACTGTATCAAGGATGACCTTCGATCAAAGGGATTAACCGGTGATGAAGTGTGGGACAGATGTAGATGGAGAAAGCTGGCCAGAAACATCGACCCCACATAGAAGTGGGAAAAGATGCAGACAAAGAAGAAGAAGAATTGATAAACTACAATCCTAGTTGGAAAAGCAAGATGCTTTAAGCCAAGGGCCTCCAAAAGAGAAAATAGCCCAGCAAGGAAAGGAAACATGGAAAATAAAATATTTAAAGAACAGTAACAACATTAAAATAAATACCTCCTATATAAACTATAAAAACTTTAACATAACAAGAGGAAGAGAAATAAGATAGAATTGTGTGTCCAAGTGTACCCTCAAGCAAGAGAACTCCAACCCAAGACAGTGGAAGGCTATTGAACATAGGCTATGGCACTACCTAAGACTAGAAAACAATGGTTTGATTTTGGAGTGTCCTTCTCCTAGAGGAGTTACTTACCACAGCTAAAGAGTCTCTTATACCCTGACAAAGAGGAAAGTAGCCACTGAACAATTACAGTACAGTAACCCCTTTGGTGAAGAAGAATTGTTCAGTAATCTTAGTGTTGTCAGGTGTATGAGGACAGAGGAGAATATGTAAAGAATAGGCCAGACTATTCGATGCGTGTGTAGGCAATTGGAAAATGAACCATAACCAGAGAGAAGGATCCAATGTAGTAGGCTATTGTCTGGCCAGTCAAAGGAGCCCATAACTCTCCAGCGGTAGTATCTCAACGGGTTGCTGGTTATATTTATATTTATATCTATATATATATATATATATATGTATATATGTGTATATATATGTATATATGTGTATATATATATATATATATATATATAAATTTTTCATTTGGGAATGTATATCTACTGAAAATTAATTTTATGATAAGAGCTTCTGGCTTGGTAAAGATTCGAACCCATGCCTACTAATCTAGCTATCATTATATGTATATATATATATATATATATATATAGTTTATATATATACAGTATATATAAACAAATGCAGTCGGTACTCCTAAACTACAGGAAAAAGTCCTCAGACATGTCTTTATTCATGTAAATATCAACCACAATGGCATTTAATATCGAATTCTACCATTAGGATTGTATATCCACTGGAAGTTCATTTATGTTAAAAGCTTCTAGGCATTACAAGGATTCGAACCTATGCCTCTTAGCCGAAACAATGTCTGCAGTGCTGACTTTACTAATCGATCTATCAAGTAGATAATTAGGAAGTACGTTGGCCATGGCACCAGCCGCCCGTTGAGATACTACCGTTAGAGGGTTATTGGGTCCTCTGACTGGCCAGACAGCACTACATTGGATCATTCTCTGGTTACAGTTCATTTTCCCTTTGCCTACGCATACACCGAATAGTCTGGCCTATTCTTTACAGATTCTCCTCTGTCCTCATACACCTGACAACACTTAGATTACCAAACAATTCTTCTTCACCATAGGGGTAAACTACTGCACTGTAATTGTTCAGTGGCTACTTTCTTCTTAAAGGTAAGGGTAGAAGAGACTCTTTGGCTATGGTAAGCAGCTCTTCTAGGAGAAGGACACTCCAAAATCAAACCGGTGTTCTCTAGTCTTGGGTAGTGCCAGAGCCACTGTACCTTGGTCTTCCCTGTCTTGGATTAGAGTTCTCTTACTTGAGGGTACACTCGGGTACATATTCTATTTTATTTCTCTTCCTCTTGGTTTGTTTTTAAGTTTTTATAGTTTTTATTTGAATTTTTTTTTATTGTTACAGTTTTATTTAATTGTTTATTACTTCTTTTGTATTTTTATTTTTTTTATTTCCTTTCCTCACTGGACTATTTTCCCTGTTGCAGCCCTTGGGCTTATAGCAACTTGCTTTTCCAGTTAGGGTTGTAGCTTAATAATAATAATAATAATAATAATAATAATATTCATGTTTGGGATTTGGCCTGTTTTTATCACCACGCTGGTCAATTGCGGATTGGTGATGGTGGGACACATTAGTCTGATCGTTCACAGCAAACCAACCTTGTATGGTTGGCCCCAAGTAGTATAGTTTTGCTGATCATGGCGATGCGCAAACCCTTTCACCACGTTAAGGTATCACCATATCTCTCTCTCTCTCTCTCTCTCTCTCTCTCTCTCTCTATATATATATATATATATATACATATATATATATATATATATATATTTATATATATATATATATATATATTTATATATATATATATAAATATATATATAAATATATATATATGTATATATATATATATATATATATACACTCTTGATAATGTTATTATGAACACTACAAAGCATGTTTACATCAGCCACTATATAAAATTAATCAGAAGAGGTCAAAGGTCAAAACCCAAAGGTCAAAACTATGAAAAAAAAATAAAGAAGAGGAGAAGCGTGTGTTCGTAAGTGCGTGTCCCATCGCTTTAAAAAAACAATCCACATATCCATTAGTTTTTTTATTTATTAATAAACAAATTTTTTATAATTTTCTTTATTTTAATCTATATTTTAGAAGGAATATTCATCTCAGATTAAAACACAAACCATCAAATTCAGAGAAAAAAAACAATGTTTTGCTGACTTGATAATCAGTTTCTCCCGCCAGAAAATTGGCTAGGTGTAATAGGCCCCGCCCCTTGAACTTCAGCCCCGCCTCCTGACTCCCAGTGTCGCTGACTCGGCTAAACAGCTGATTGGCATCAGTCACTCTCTGTCAGTCAAAGGAAGGAGACATGTCCAAATCGCCTGTCCCTAAGTTTCCTGTCCAGGAAAACACACACACACACTCTCTCTCTCTCTCTCTCTCTCTCTCTCTCTCAGTGTCTATTACTTTATATTTATGTTGATGGAAAGCTATTTAATAACCGTGATTTTTTTTTTCTGAATTGATAGAAAATTAAGAATCGTCCCTGCTTGGTGACCTGACGGACTGGGGTTCGAGTCCCGCTTAAGCTTGATAGTTTTTTGTACTGTCTCTAACATCACCATCCTTGTGAGTTTAGGATTGGGAATGGTTTGGGGGGAGCCTATAGGTCTACTTACTAAGTCATGAGTAGCCATTGTCTGGCCGTCCATGGTCTTAGTTGGGTAGAGAAGGGCTTGGGCGCTGATCATATATGTACTGTATATGAATGCTTTCGAATGAACATGATAAAAGGACTGTGAAGGTCCTGTAGAGAGTAGGGTCCCCTGCTATATAGGACCAGAAACCAGAAAAGCAGCCCTTAAAGTAAAATAAGTAAGTATATGGTTAGTCTATTGGGCATTGTCCTGCTTGATAGAGCAATGTCACTCTCTCTTGCATCTGCCATTCATGAGCAGCCTTTAAAATTACATTTATTTTAGCTTATAAAAAGTTATAGCGACAAAATATCACATTCGATTTAGTAACGTCCATGACTGGTGAACGCCAAACTGGGGTTTGAGTCCCGCTCAAACTCTTTAGTTTCTTTGGTCGCTGCAACCTCCCCATCCTTGTGAGCTAAGGATGGGGGGTTTGGGGGAGCCTATAGATCTATCTGCTGAGTTATCAGCAGCCATTGCCTGGCCCTCTTTGGTTCTAACTTGGATTGAGAGGGGCCTTGGTCGCTGATCATATGTATATATGGTCAGTCTCAAGGGCATTGTTCTGCTGGATAAGGCAATGTTACTGTCCCTTGCCTCTGCCAATCATGAGCGGCCTTTAAAACTGCAAGTTTCTTTATCCAGCTTGATAGGTCAATGTCACTATCCCTTACATCTGCCATTCATGAGAGCCCTTTAAAGGTGCAAGTTTTTTTTTTTTATCCTGCTTGATAGGTCAATGTCACTGTCCCTTGCCTCTGCCATTCATGATCTGCTTTTAAAACTGCATTTTTTTTTATCCTGCTTGACAGGGCAATGCCACTGTCCCTTGCATCTGCTATTCAAGAACGGCCTTTAAAACTGCTAGTTTTTTTTTTTCTTTTTTTTATCCTGCTTGATAGGCCAATGTCACTATCCCTTGCCTCTTCCATTCATGAGTGGCCTTTAAAACTGCAAGTTTTTTATCCTGCTTGATAGGTCAATGTCACTGCCCCTTGCATCTGCCATTCATGATCTGCTTTTAAAACTGGAAGTTTTTTTATCCTGCTTGATAGGACAATGTCAATATCCCTTACATCTGCCATTCATGAGTGCCCTTTAAAGGTGCAAGTTTTTTTTTTCTTTTTTTTTTTCTTTTTTTTTTTTTTTATCCTGCTTGATAGGGCAATGTCACTGTCCCTTACATCTGCCATTCATGATCGGCCTTTAAAACTACATTTTTTTAGCTTATCAAAATTTCTGGATACTATACTAAAAATTTCTCTAACGACAAAATAGTATATTGAGTGATATACGCGAGTGTTCTTATCAACATTATCTCCAAGAAAGGAGGTCGTAGAAATGAGTTCATCCATCGACGAGAATATTATGAGTCGTTTGCGTGTATCCATAACGGGAACTCGGAGATTACATGAGGGATAATTCTATTCTTGTGTGTGCCAGATCATGCCCCCTCTTCTCTCTCTCTCTCTCTCTCTCTCTCTCTCTCTCTCTCTATGAGGAGTTAAGGTATTGCTATTAATACGTTTTTTTCTTAATTTTTCTTTGCGCATATACTGTAGTAGTCTGCCTCCACCTCTCTCTCTCTCTCTCTCTCTCTCTCTCTCTCTATGAGGAGTTAAGGTATTGCTATTAATACGTTTTTTCTTAATTTTTCTTTGCACATATATACAGTAGTAGTCTGCCCTCATCTCTCTCTCTCTCTCTCTCTCTCTCTCTCTCTCTCTATGAGGACGTAAGGTATTGCTATTAATACGTTTTTCCTTAATTTTTCTTTGCACATTATATACTGTAGTAGTCTGCCCTCTCTCTCTCTCTCTCTCTCTCTCTCTCTCTCTCTTTCTCTCTCTCTCTCTCTATGAGGAGTTAAGGTTTTGCTATTGATACGTTTTTTCTTAATTTTTCTTTACACATATATACAGTAGCAGTCTACCCTCACCTCTCTCTCTCTCTCTCTCTCTCTCTCTCTCTATGAGGACTTAAGGTATTGCTATTAATACGTTTTTTCTTAATTTTTCTTTGCACATTATATACTGTAGTAGTCTGCCCTCTCTCTCTCTCTCTCTCTCTCTCTCTCTCTCTCTGAGGAGTTAAGGTATTGCTATTAATACGTTTTTTCTTAATTTTTCTTTGCACATATATACAATAGTTGTCTGCTCTCTCTCTCTCTCTCTCTCTCTCTCTCTCTCTCTCTCGTATTGCTATTAATACGTCTTTTTTCTCAATTTTCTTTGCACACATATACAGTAGTAGTCTGCCCTCACCTCTCTCTCTCTCTCTCTCTCTCTCTCTCTCTCTCAGGAGTATTATTGATATATTTGTTAGGTTACTTTTATTGTTTTTCATAGGTTTTTTGTCTTTTTTTTCACTTATGTAAAATAGTAGTCTTTATATAATTTGAAATTTTTTTAAGCAAGTTAACGTCCTCAGATACTAGTTTCATGTGAAGGTTTTCTAATCATACATACATATATATATATATATATATATATTATATATATATACATATATATATTATATATATATAGATACAGTATTTATATATATATATATATATATATACACACACACGAGTTTGATACAATATGAGTGGTGAGTGGGGATACATTATGTGGTGAAAAGTTTTGTGTATGGCCATGACCAGAAATTCTGTACTAGTCAGGAACACACATACTAGGTTGGTATGCTATGATCGATCAGACTAAAGTCTCCCACCATCACGAATTCGCAGGTGGCCAGCGTGGTGATGAAAACTGGCCAAACTCCAGACAAGAATAAAGACATGTCTTAGGTCTTTGTCCTTTAGTTGACTAAAACCAGCTGCAATTGTTGTTGTTGTTATTTGTTGAGCTGAAGGACAAAGGGTGGGGGGGGAGGAGATTTCACCAATCGAAATTAATATTAATATAAATCATTAATAACATTGTATTGATCTAATTTTTCTCTGATGTAGGTTTAACATTCGGTCATCCTTTTCAGAGGCTCAGTGTGTGACAGATGACAGACATCGTCATGAAGTCAAGAATAAGGTGAGTAGCATGTGGCAAATTTTCTTCTCAACTTCTGTACTAGTGGTTTTTGTTTGTTATTGAGACTTGTATTTATAGCAGATTAGTGATATATGCGCGTTTTTGTTTTTGTTATTGTTATTGTCTTGTTATTTATTGCAGTGTAATTGTCGGGGTTATGTTAGTTTTCTTTATTATTGAGACTTGTTATTTATAGTAACTTAAATGTGGGGCTTACATGCGATGAAGCTCTCTCTGTCTCTCTCTCTCTCTCTCTGTCTCTCTCTCTCTGTCTCTCTCTCTCTCTGTCTCTCTCTCTCTCTCTGTCTCTCTCTCTCTCTCTGTCTCTCTCTCTCTCTCTCTCTCTCTCTCTCTCTAGTACTTTTTATTATTGAGACTTTAATATTTGTATTGATTTTTAAAATTTTTTATTTTAATTGTTCAGTACTTCTTATTTCCTTATTTCCTTCCTCACCGGGTTATTTTTCCCTGTTGGAGCCCTTTGGCTTATAGCATCTTGCTTTTACATCTAGGGTTGTAGCTTGGGTAGTAATAATATTAATGATAACAACTGTGGGGTTTATATGCGATGAATAATTTTCTCTCTCTCTCTCTCTCTCTCTCTCTCTCTCTCTCTCTCTCTTCTAGTATTTGTTACTAAGGCTTTTTATATTTAAAGCAATTTAAATGTCGGGCTTATATGCGATGTGTAATCTCTTGCCTCTCTCTCTCTCTCTCTCTCTCTCTCTCTCTCCCCTAGACAATGTCTTCATCCCTTCCATTTCTCTTTCGTAAAGAGATTTCACACCGCACTTTTTCTTACCAGCATTCCTTCCCATCATTCACTCGCCCCTTTTTCGATACTTAATGCAATTAGGAATTCAACTCTTCTCTTTAGACACCAGCTTTGACGTGTGAATGTTACACCGATGTTGGACCGATGTTGCATCGATGTTGCATTGATGTTGAGATCTATTTGCATAAAACCCCCGCCTTGCCTTGAATGGAATGATCTAAAATGCTCTGTAAATAAGAATGAGAAATGAAGGGGGTGGATTTGTAATGCTCAAAGGATGCTCTTAACGAGCATCAGGCGACGGTGGATAATTTTTTTTTTTTTTTTTTTTTTTTTGGCAAATTTATGTTCACTTGATGAGACAGGTCTTTTTTTGCTTTGTATTTCATTGAGCTTTGAAAGAGGAGACGTTTATTTCCATTTGATTAATGGTTGCACACGCACGCATGCTCACCCTATATATATATATATATAGAAGGGGCTAGCGTTCGATCCCAAGTATGAGGTAGAAATTTATTTCTATTTGAACACGATGTTGTGTTGATATTTATCCATATATATATAATATATGTGTGTGTATATATATTATATATATGTATAGATTTATATATATATATATATGTGTGTGTGTGTATATGTATATACATATATATTTATTATTATTATTATCATCATCATCATCATCATCATCGTCATCATCAATTGCTAAGCTACAACCCTAGTTGGAAAAGCAGGATGCTATAGCCCATGGTCTCCAATAGGGAAAATAGCCCAGAGGAAGGGAAACAAGGAAAAATAATTTAAGAACAGTAATAACATTAAAATAAATATCTCATATATGTATATATATATATATATATATATAGATAGATAGATAGATATAGATATATATGTGTATATATGTAAAAGAGAGAGAGAGTGATAGATAGGTATATAGATTGATAGATACGCACATGTATAGCAACAAAATGGACTTGGGGAAACTAAATTAAACCAAGTAAAACAAGTTGTTCCTCCATAGTAATCACTAGACCACATATAAAAGAACTGAATTAATTTTATCAAGATTGCGTTTTGGTCATACTGGATTGAGGCAGGGATTTGTAATAATAATTTTAACCATGATAAAATTATTTTTTGCGATATTATAGTTTTTAAAAGACAAATAATTAATTTTTTGGGTTAGAAATGTTCGTCTGACATTTTGACGGATTTTGCGCATTTTTCTGTTTTGAAGGTTTTTACGTTTGTAAAGAGCGTAGGTTTTTCCTATTAGATTTAAATTTTATTTAAGATAGATTTCTAGCTTTTTTTTTTTCATCACTTGGATTTGACACAGTTATAAAATCTTACCGGTAGTTAAAACAGTTACGTAGTGTATATATATATATATATATATATACATATATATATATATATATATGTATATATATATATATACATATATATATATATATATATAATGTAAATATATACACGCAAAGACTCACACACATATATGTATATACGTGTAATATATATGTATATATATGTGTGTATATATATATATATATATATATGTGTGTGTGTGTGTGTGTGTATATATTTATATATATATATAAAATTGGTTATAAATGGTGAAAAAATTATGAATGACACGATACAAAATCTCTTAATGAAGAAGAGGTGTAAATATACTTGAGCTTAATTGCATTTAATTTACTTAGATAGTAATTTATCAAGATAAAAATTATTAGATAGTGGATATAAACGAGAAATTCATAGCTAACATCTACCACACATTGAACACCTAGATGCGGGGAACCATAAAACACCAAAACCACGATAAAAGTGCAGTTTGTTGAACGAGGTATAAATACATCTAAACATTTTAGGACAGATTACAGTTTGCAGATGTTGCGCACTTGTACAAAGAGAGAGAGAGAGAGAGAGAGAGAGAGAGAGAGAGAGATTATTCATTGCACTTTAGTCCAACAATTAAATTCTTATGAATAACAGATCTTTATAACAAAAGATACTAGAAGAGAGAGAGAGAGAGAGAGAGAGAGAGAGAGAGAGTGTTCTAAGTTCAATGATGATTCAGTGTTTGGGGTTATTACTCTGTATTGCTTGTTTGCGCAGCTGTAACTCAAGCGATTGACTTGCCATTTATAGAGCACTGAAAGAACCTTCTACCTGTTAAAGGCTTAAAGGCCGCTCATGAATGGCAGAGGCAATGGATAGTGACATTGTCCTATCAAGCAGGTCAATGCCATAGAGACTGACCATATATACATATGATCAGCGCCCAAGCCCCCTCTTCACCCAAGCTACGACCAAAGAGGGTCAGGCAATGGCTGCAGTGACCAAAGATACTAACGAGTCTGAGCGGGATTCGAACCCTTGCCTAGCGTTCACCAGTCAGGAACATTACCACATTGTATTTTGTTGTACTAAATATTTTTTGAAAATCCGATCGTGAACAATTTGGTCTGAACTGTTTTCACCATGATGATAATGTAATATCCTTCATTGTTACTTTAGATAATCATTAACGCATTATAATTCAACCGCAAGCAACATTTTTTTTCTTATATGTCATAATTTGCATTCTCTAAATTACTTTATATTTATATGAAGTCATCAACTTATTTGCTCGATGGCATTAAGTGCCCAAGAATGACAGCGTTATTTTACCTTATATGAAACGTCCCTGACTCGCAACTTGTTAGTCGGGAGTTCGAGTCATCTTTTATCCGGTAGTATCCAGACTTGTCCACAATCTAACAGTGCTAACTGGTCTTGTTAGTTAGGGGTGACGGATTTGGACTATATTGTTTTATCTGTTACGTCATCAAGAGTCATTGCCTGTCCCTCCCTGGGCCTAGCTTGGGTAGAGATTTAAGTTTGGCCGAAGATATATACATATGGTCGATCTCTAGGACATTGTATCGTCCCTTGCTTTTGCCGCTCATGATGTGCCTTTAAACCTGGTTTGACCGTCTAGGTTTCCTTGGCCTACAGTGGATAATACAGTAGTTATTTTATCACATAGATTTATTAATGGACAGTCCTAACTGTTCTTGTTACTAGGGGTGACGGATTTGGACTATATTGTTTTACCTGTAAAGTCATCAAGAGCCATTGCCTGTTCCTCCCTGGGCCTAGCTTGGGTAGAGATTGGAGTTTGGCCGAAGATATATACATATGGTCGGTCTCGAGGACATTGTGTCGTCTCTTGCTTTTGCCGCTCATGATGTGCTTTTAAATCTAGTCTGACCGTCTCGGTTTCCTTGGCCTACATTTGATAATACAGTAGTTATTTTATTACATAGATTTATAAAGGGAATATGTTATTACAAAAGAACTATCGACGTTTTGGTCTACCTTTAATAGCTGAACTGGCTATGAGGGCTGAATAAGCCTATATATTTCGAATATTTGGCGGCCTATGTAGTAACGTCTCTGACAGGTGATCGCCAGACGGGGGTTCGAGTCCTGCTCAAATTCGTTAGTTCCTTTGGTCGATGCAACCTCACCATCCTTGGATATTAAGGATGGGGAGATTTAGAAGAGCCTATAGATCTATATGCCAAGTCATCAGGAGCCATTGCCTGGCCGTCCTTGGTCCTAGCTTGGGTGGAGAGTGGGTTTGGGCGCTGATCATATGCATATAGGTCAATCTCTAGGTCATTGTTACTGTCCCTTGCCTCTGCCATTCATGAGCGGCCTTTAAACATTTAAAGCGCAAAATGTAACGTTCAAGTTAAAGAGAAATCAAGTCGTTATGACGTCAGATGTGATCTAGATGTCAAACCTCTTGAGAATAGAATAGATTTGACTGTTGTGGAGTAAAAGATAAAATGGCCGTCAAATAAGGCTTTTATTGATGGGTTTGGTGTTATATTGGCATAGGTTCGTCGCTGAGTTATTGTTCAGTAACATTGGTCTTCCGGTTCCCTGCATTGCGCCTCCAATTTTCAGTTTAGTTTGAGAAAGTCTACGGGATTTAGATGTATGTTTTGAATTTTTGTCTGTGTGCTTGGAGGCCGGAAAGGCGTAATTTTGGGTTTTTGGGTATATTTGGCGTTTCCTATCTTTACGCTTTTGTCTCCTTACCTTTTCTGTGTATTTGGGTGTGTGTGTGTGTGTGTGTGTGTGTGTTTGCTTGTAGGGACACCAATACCCAAATGCAAAACATTTGTATATAAGGAAAATTTTTGTTTGTCAGTTTCCTATCTCTGTTTATGTATATGTTTTATTTCTGCGTATATTTTGCAAGTACGCTTGTTTATTTTCTTCATTTTCTTTAATCTCTCTTTTTGTGCGTTTATTTCCGGTATCTTCAGCTTAGGAGGAAAAGTTCATCCACAGCTCTCTAAGTGTATTACATCCTATTAGAGAATGGGTTTAGCTTCGTCTGAGTATATTAAAAAAAAATATTTTAAGTCTTTCTTTGTAAAAAAGTTTCGTCAACCACCGATGTTTACTATACATTCATGCATTATTATTATTTTATTATTATCATCATCATCATTTTTATTATTATTATTATTATTAATGATATTATTGTTATTATTATTATCATTATTATTATTATTATTATTATTATTATTATTATTACTACTACTACTATTGATATTATTATTATTATTATTATTATTATTATTATTATTACTACTACTTGCTAAGCTACAACCCTAGTTAGAAAAGCAGTATGCTATAAGCCCAGGGGCTCCAATAGGGAAAATAGCCCAGTGAGGAAAGGAAAAAAGGAAAATAAAATATTTTAAGAAGAGTAACAACATTAGAATAAATATCTCCTTTATGAACTATAAAAAAAACTTTAACAAAACAAGAGGAAGAGAAATAAGATAGAATAGAGTGCTCGACTGTACCCTCAAGCAAGAGAACTCTAACGCAAGACAGTGGAAGACCATGGTACAGAGGCTATGGCATTGCCTTAGACTAGAGAACAATGGTCTTATTTTGGAGTGTCCTTCTCCTAGAAGAGCTGCTTACCATAGCTAGAGTCTCTTCTACCTTTACCTAGAGGAATGTGGTCACTGAACAATTTCAGTGCAGTAGTTAACCCCTTGAGAGAAGAATTGTTTGGTAATTTCAGTGTTGTCAGGTGTATGAGAACAGAGGAGAGTATGTAAAGAGTAGGCCAGACTATTCAGTGCGTGTGTGTGTCTGTGAGTAGGCAAAGAGGGGAAAATGAACCGTAACCAGAGAGAATGATCCAATGTAGTACTGTCTGGCCAGTCAAAGGAACCAATAACTAGTGGTAGTATCTCAACGGGTGGCTGGTGCCATGGCCAACCTACTACCTAGCACGGATAGTCTTTTATACGCATTCATATCTTATACATGCATATACATACACATTTTTATATTTCCCTTTTTCATGCAAACTTTTCCTTTTTTTTCGTCGGCTTATGCCGAGTTCTATCTTACTTTTCACGTAACTCAGT
>NC_090739.1:6345237-6352737 GCF_036898095.1 Palaemon carinicauda
GTTGCCAGGCATTTACCTTTTTAAAAACGTAAAAAACTGTAAAAATCCTGGAATAAATACTGCCAGGCATTTACCTTTTTAAAAACATAAAAAAGGTATAAATCCTGGAATAAATGTTGCCAGGCATTTACCTTTTTAAAAACGTAAAAAACTGTAAAAATCCTGGAATAAATACTGCCAGGCATTCACCTTTTTAAAAACGTAAAAAAAGGTATAAATCCTGGAATAAATGTTGCCAGGCATTTACCTTTTTAAAAACGTAAAAAACTGTGAAATCCTGGAATAAATACTGCCAGGCATTCACCTTTTTAAAAACGTAAAAAAGGTATAAATCTGGAATAAATGTTGCCAGGCATTTACCTTTTTAAAAACGTAAAAAACTGTAAAAATCCTGGAATAAATACTGCCAGGCATTCACCTTTTTAAAACGTAAAAAAGGTAAAAATCCTGGAATAAATACTGCCAGACATTTACCTTTTTAAAAACGTAAAAAACTGTAAAAAAAATCCTGGAATAAATACTGCCAGGCATTTACCTTTTTAAAAACATAAAAAAGGTATAAATCCTGGAATAAATGTTGCCAGGCATTTACCTTTTTAAAAACGTAAAAAACTGTAAAAATCCTGGAATAAATACTGCCAGGCATTCACCTTTTTAAAAACGTAAAAAAGGTATAAATCCTGGAATAAATGTTGCCAGGCATTTACCTTTTTAAAAACGTAAAAAACTGTAAAAATCCTGGAATAAATACTGCCAGGCATTTACCTTTTTAAAAAAGTAAAAAAAGGTATAAATCCTGGAATAAATGTTGCCAGGCATTTACCTTTTTAAAAACGTAAAAAACTGTGAAAATCCTGGAATAAATACTGCCAGGCATTCACCTTTTTAAAAACGTAAAAAAGGTATAAATCCTGGAATAAATGTTGCCAGGCATTTACCTTTTTAAAAACGTAAAAAACTGTAAAAATCCTGGAATAAATACTGCCAGGCATTCACCTTTTTAAAAACGTAAAAAAGGTATAAATCCCGGAATAAATGTTGCCAGGCATTTACCTTTTTAAAAACGTAAAAAACTGTAAAAATCCTGGAATAAATACTGCCAGGCATTCACCTTTTTAAAAACGTAAAAAAGGTATAAATCCTGGAATAAATGTTGCCAGGCATTTACCTTTTTAAAAACGTAAAAAACTGTAAAAATCCTGGAATAAATACTGCCAGGCATTCACCTTTTTAAAAACGTAAAAAAGGTATAAATCCTGGAATAAATGTTGCCAGGCATTTACCTTTTTAAAAACGTAAAAAAGGTATAATTCCCGGAATAAATGTTGCCAGGCATTTACCTTTTTAAAAACGTAAAAAACTGTAAAAATCCTGGAATAAATACTGCCAGGCATTCACCTTTTTAAAAACGTAAAAAAGGTATAAATCCTGGAATAAATGTTGCCAGGCATTTACCTTTTTAAAAACGTAAAAAACTGTAAAAATCCTGGAATAAATACTGCCAGGCATTCACCTTTTTAAAAACGTAAAAAAGGTATAAATCCTGGAATAAATGTTGCCAGGCATTTACCTTTTTAAAAACGTAAAAAACTGTAAAAATCCTGGAATAAATACTGCCAGGCATTCACCTTTTTAAAAAAGTAAAAAAGGTATAAATCCTGGAATAAATGTTGCCAGGCATTTACCTTTTTAAAAACGTAAAAAACCCGTAAAAATCCTGGAATAAATACGGCCACCCATTTACCTTTTTAAAAACGTAAAAAACTGTAAAAAATCCTGGAATAAATACTGCCAAGCATTTACCTTTTTAAAAACGTAAAAAAAGGTATAAATCCTGGAATAAATGTTGCCAGGCATTTACCTTTTTAAAAACGTAAAAAACTGTAAAAATCCTGGAATAAATACTGCCAGGCATTCACCTTTTTAAAAACGTAAAAAAGGTATAAATCCTGGAATAAATGTTGCCAGGCATTTACCTTTTTAAAAACGTAAAAAACTGTAAAAATCCTGGAATAAATACTGCCAGGCATTCACCTTTTTAAAAACGTAAAAAAGGTATAAATCCTGGAATAAATGTTGCCAGGCATTTACCTTTTTAAAAACGTAAAAAACCCGTAAAAATTCTGGAATAAATACGGCCACCCATTTACCTTTTTAAAAACGTAAAAAACTGTAAAAAAAATCCTGGAATAAATACTGCCAGGCATTTACCTTTTTAAAAACGTAAAAAAGGTATAAATCCTGGAATAAATGTTGCCAGGCATTTACCTTTTTAAAAACGTAAAAAAAGGTAAAAATCCTGGAATAAATGTTGCCAGGCATTTACCTTTTTTAAAAACGTAAAAAAAGGTAAAAATCCTGGAATAAATGTTGCCAGGCATTTACCTTTTTAAAAACGTAAAAAACGGTAAAAATCCTGGAATAAATGTTGCCAGGCATTTACCTTTTTAAAAACGTAAAAAATGTATAAATCCTGGAATAAATGTTGCCAGGCATTTACCTTTTTAAAAACGTAAAAAAAGGTAAAAATCCTGGAATAAATGTTGCCAGGCATTTACCTTTTTTAAAAACGTAAAAAAAGGTAAAAATCCTGGAATAAGTGTTGCCAGGCATTTACCTTTTTAAAAACGTAAAAAACGGTAAAAATCCTGGAATAAATGTTGCCAGGCATTTACCTTTTTAAAAACGTAAAAAACTGTAAAAATCCTGGAATAAATACTGCCAGGCATTCACCTTTTTAAAAAAGTAAAAAAGGTATAAATCCTGGAATAAATGTTGCCAGGCATTTACCTTTTTAAAAACGTAAAAAACCCGTAAAAATCCTGGAATAAATACGGCCACCCATTTACCTTTTTAAAAACGTAAAAAACTGTAAAAATCCTGGAATAAATACTGCCAGGCATTCACCTTTTTAAAAACGTAAAAAACCCGTAAAAATCCTGGAATAAATACGGCCACCCATTTACCTTTTTAAAAACGTAAAAAACTGTAAAAATCCTGGAATAAATACTGCCAGGCATTTACCTTTTTAAAAACGTAAAAAAGGTAAAAATCCTGGAATAAATACGGCCACCCATTTACCTTTTTAAAAACGTAAAAAACTGTAAAAAATCCTGGAATAAATACTGCCAAGCATTTACCTTTTTAAAAACGTAAAAAAAGGTATAAATCCTGGAATAAATGTTGCCAGGCATTTACCTTTTTAAAAACGTAAAAAACTGTAAAAATCCTGGAATAAATACTGCCAGGCATTCACCTTTTTAAAAACGTAAAAAAGGTATAAATCCTGGAATAAATGTTGCCAGGCATTTACCTTTTTAAAAACGTAAAAAACTGTAAAAATCCTGGAATAAATACTGCCAGGCATTCACCTTTTTAAAAACGTAAAAAAGGTATAAATCCTGGAATAAATGTTGCCAGGCATTTACCTTTTTAAAAACGTAAAAAACCCGTAAAAATTCTGGAATAAATACGGCCACCCATTTACCTTTTTAAAAACGTAAAAAACTGTAAAAAAAATCCTGGAATAAATACTGCCAGGCATTTACCTTTTTAAAAACGTAAAAAAGGTATAAATCCTGGAATAAATGTTGCCAGGCATTTACCTTTTTAAAAACGTAAAAAAAGGTAAAAATCCTGGAATAAATGTTGCCAGGCATTTACCTTTTTTAAAAACGTAAAAAAAGGTAAAAATCCTGGAATAAATGTTGCCAGGCATTTACCTTTTTAAAAACGTAAAAAACGGTAAAAATCCTGGAATAAATGTTGCCAGGCATTTACCTTTTTAAAAACGTAAAAAAAGGTAAAAATCCTGGAATAAATGTTGCCAGGCATTTACCTTTTTTAAAAACGTAAAAAAAGGTAAAAATCCTGGAATAAATGTTGCCAGGCATTTACCTTTTTAAAAACGTAAAAAACGGTAAAAATCCTGGAATAAATGTTGCCAGGCATTTACCTTTTTAAAAACGTAAAAAACGGTAAAAATCCTGGAATAAATGTTGCCAGGCATTTACCTTTTTAAAAACGTAAAAAACTGTAAAAATCCTGGAATAAATACTGCCAGGCATTCACCTTTTTAAAAAAGTAAAAAAGGTATAAATCCTGGAATAAATGTTGCCAGGCATTTACCTTTTTAAAAACGTAAAAAACTGTAAAAATCCTGGAATAAATACTGCCAGGCATTCACCTTTTTAAAAAAGTAAAAAAGGTATAAATCCTGGAATAAATGTTGCCAGGCATTTACCTTTTTAAAAACGTAAAAAATGTATAAATCCTGGAATAAATGTTGCCAGGCATTTACCTTTTTTAAAAACGTAAAAAAAGGTAAAAATCCTGGAATAAATGTTGCCAGGCATTTACCTTTTTTAAAAACGTAAAAAAAGGTAAAAATCCTGGAATAAATGTTGCCAGGCATTCACCTTTTTAAAAACGTAAAAAACGGTAAAAATCCTGGAATAAATGTTGCCAGGCATTTACCTTTTTTAAAAACGTAAAAAAGGTAAAAAACCTGGAATAAATGTTGCCAGGCATTTACCTTTTTAAAAACGTAAAAAAAGGTAAAAAACCTGGAATAAATGTTGCCAGGCATTTACCTTTTTAAAAACGTAAAAAACGGTAAAAATCCTGGAATAAATGTTGCCAGGCATTTACCTTTTTAAAAACATAAAAAAGGTATAAATCCTGGAATAAATGTTGCCAGGCATTTACCTTTTTAAAAACGTAAAAAAAGGTAAAAAACCTGGAATAAATGTTGCCAGGCATTTACCTTTTTAAAAACGTAAAAAAAGGTAAAAATCCTGGAATAAATGTTGCCAGGCATTTACCTTTTTAAAAACGTAAAAAACGGTAAAAATCCTGGAATAAATGTTGCCAGGCATTCACCTTTTTAAAAACATAAAAAAGGTATAAATCCTGGAATAAATGTTGCCAGGCATTTACCTTTTTAAAAACGTAAAAAACTGTAAAAATCCTGGAATAAATACTGCCAGGCATTTACCTTTTTAAAAACATAAAAAAGGTATAAATCCTGGAATAAATGTTGCCAGGCATTTACCTTTTTAAAAACGTAAAAAACTGTAAAAATCCTGGAATAAATACTGCCAGGCATTCACCTTTTTAAAAACGTAAAAAAGGTATAAATCCTGGAATAAATGTTGCCAGGCATTTACCTTTTTAAAAACGTAAAAAACTGTAAAAATCCTGGAATAAATACTGCCAGGCATTCACCTTTTTAAAAACGTAAAAAAGGTATAAATCCTGGAATAAATGTTGCCAGGCATTTACCTTTTTAAAAACGTAAAAAACCCGTAAAAATTCTGGAATAAATACGGCCACCCATTTACCTTTTTAAAAACGTAAAAAACTGTAAAAAAAATCCTGGAATAAATACTGCCAGGCATTTACCTTTTTAAAAACGTAAAAAAGGTATAAATCCTGGAATAAATGTTGCCAGGCATTTACCTTTTTAAAAACGTAAAAAAAGGTAAAAATCCTGGAATAAATGTTGCCAGGCATTTACCTTTTTTAAAAACGTAAAAAAAGGTAAAAATCCTGGAATAAATGTTGCCAGGCATTTACCTTTTTAAAAACGTAAAAAACTGTAAAAATCCTGGAATAAATACTGCCAGGCATTCACCTTTTTAAAAACGTAAAAAACGGTAAAAATCCTGGAATAAATGTTGCCAGGCATTTACCTTTTTTAAAAACGTAAAAAAAGGTAAAAAACCTGGAATAAATGTTGCCAGGCATTTACCTTTTTAAAAACGTAAAAAACGGTAAAAATCCTGGAATAAATGTTGCCAGGCATTTACCTTTTTTAAAAACGTAAAAAAAGGTAAAAATCCTGGAATAAATGTTGCCAGGCATTTACCTTTTTAAAAACGTAAAAAACTGTAAAAATCCTGGAATAAATACTGCCAGGCATTCACCTTTTTAAAAAAGTAAAAAAGGTATAAATCCTGGAATAAATGTTGCCAGGCATTTACCTTTTTAAAAACGTAAAAAACCCGTAAAAATCCTGGAATAAATACGGCCACCCATTTACCTTTTTAAAAACGTAAAAAACTGTAAAAAAAATCCTGGAATAAATACTGCCAGGCATTTACCTTTTTAAAAACGTAAAAAAGGTATAAATCCTGGAATAAATGTTGCCAGGCATTTACCTTTTTAAAAACGTAAAAAAGGGTAAAAATCCTGGAATAAATGTTGCCAGGCATTTACCTTTTTTAAAAACGTAAAAAAAGGTAAAAATCCTGGAATAAATGTTGCCAGGCATTCACCTTTTTAAAAACGTAAAAAAAGGTAAAAATCCTGGAATAAATGTTGCCAGGCATTTACCATTTTAAAAACGTAAAAAAGGGTAAAAATCCTGGAATAAATGTTGCCAGGCATTTACCTTTTTTAAAAACGTAAAAAAAGGTAAAAATCCTGGAATAAATGTTGCCAGGCATTCACCTTTTTAAAAACGTAAAAAAAGGTAAAAATCCTGGAATAAATGTTGCCAGGCATTCACCTTTTTAAAAACGTAAAAAACGGTAAAAATCCTGGAATAAATGTTGCCAGGCATTTACCTTTTTTAAAAACGTAAAAAAAGGTAAAAATCCTGGAATAAATGTTGCCAGGCATTCACCTTTTTAAAAACGTAAAAAACGGTAAAAATCCTGGAATAAATGTTGCCAGGCATTTACCATTTTAAAAACGTAAAAAATGTATAAATCCTGGAATAAATGTTGCCAGGCATTTACCTTTTTTAAAAACGTAAAAAAAGGTAAAAATCCTGGAATAAATGTTGCCAGGCATTTACCTTTTTTAAAAACGTAAAAAAAGGTAAAAATCCTGGAATAAATGTTGCCAGGCATTTACCTTTTTTAAAAACGTAAAAAAGGTAAAAAACCTGGAATAAATGTTGCCAGGCATTTACCTTTTTTAAAAACGTAAAAAAAGGTATAAATCCTGGAATAAATGTTGCCAGGCATTTACCTTTTTTAAAAACGTAAAAAATGTATAAATCCTGGAATAAATGTTGCCAGGCATTTACCTTTTTAAAAACGTAAAAAACGGTAAAAATCCTGGAATAAATGTTGCCAGGCATTTACCTTTTTAAAAACGTAAAAAAAGGTAAAAAACCTGGAATAAATGTTGCCAGGCATTTACCTTTTTAAAAACGTAAAAAACGGTAAAAATCCTGGAATAAATGTTGCCAGGCATTTACCTTTTTTAAAAACGTAAAAAATGTATAAATCCTGGAATAAATGTTGCCAGGCATTTACCTTTTTAAAAACGTAAAAAAGGTAAAAATCCTGGAATAAATGTTGCCAGGCATTTACCTTTTTAAAAACGTAAAAAACGGTAAAAATCCTGGAATAAATGTTGCCAGGCATTTACCTTTTTTAAAAACGTAAAAAAAGGTAAAAAACCTGGAATAAATGTTGCCAGGCATTCACCTTTTTAAAAACGTAAAAAACGTTAAAAATTCTGGAATAAATGTTGCCAGGCATTTAC
>NC_090739.1:6357737-6362737 GCF_036898095.1 Palaemon carinicauda
AGAGGCTTTTCCAAAACAGGGTTGCCAGGTTTTCTAAATGAGAAAAAGGCCAACTTCATATCAACCACAGCTTTAAAAGGCCAACCCCAGAGGCTTTTCCAAAACAGGGTTATGCCAGGTTTTCTAAATGAGAAAAAGGCCAGTTTCATATTAACCACAGCTTTAAAAGGCCAACCCCAGAGGCTTTTCCAAAAACAGGGTTATGCCAGGTTTTGTAAAAGAGAAAAGGCCAACTTCATATTAACTACAGCTTTAAAAGGCCAACCCAGAGGCTTTTCCAAAACAGGGTTGCCAGGTTTTCTAAATGAGAAAAAAGGCCAACTTCATATTAACCACAGCTTTAAATGGCCAACCCCAGAGGCTTTTCCAAAACAGGGTTATGCCAGGTTTTCTAAATGAGAAAAGGCCAACTTCATATTAACCACAGCTTTAAAAGGCCAACCCCAGAGGCTTTTCCAAAACAGGGTTGCCAGGTTTTCTGAATGAGAAAAAGGCCAACTTCATATTAACCACAGCTTTAAAAGGCCAACCCCAGAGGCTTTTCCAAAACAGGTTGCCAGGTTTTCTAAATGAGAAAAAGGCCAACTTCATATCAACTACAGCTTTATAAGGCCAATCCATTGATAGAAAAGGGACAAAAATATAGCATTTAAGGCCAAACCTCTTTTTTCATGATACTACTAAAGGCTAAATAATTTCAAAAGGGCCAAATTTGAGGCTTTTGGTTTTTTTATTTACCGGATTGCGCGGGCAATTCCAGCAGCGTTCAATTGAGTTAGGGATCAATTGGGGCTAACCAGCGGGGAACGTTGTTTACGATAATTTGAAGCGAGTTTGCGGTTTAAGCCGATTAACTCTTGTATATTTTGCGAATGGTTTGTGTGTTTTTTTTTTTTTTGGGGGGGGGAGTATGGTCAGTTTATAGCCTTTGGGGGCAGAGTGAAACTGGTAGTATTTGTGTAAATTATGGTCATTTTACCACGAAGGATATATATATTTATATGTATATATATATATATATATATATATATATATATATATATATATATATATATATAAATTATATATATACATATACATATATATATATATATATATATATATATATATATATATATATATATATATATATATATATATATATATATATACGTATATATATCAATTATGACTTATTAACATGGACATTTGTTTTTTTCTAATTTCATCGACTACAGTCAAACTTCATGATGATGATGCTAGTTACCATTGGTTTTGCAATGTGCAAAACTGCAAAAAGATAAAGATATAAGGACAGTGCATTTATCTAAAAATCAATGATAAATATATTAAAAATAACAAATGTGGAAATTTTCCTCGAGACAAACTAGAGCAGCTCTTCTAGGAGAAGGACACTCCAAAATCAAACCATCGTTCTCTAGTCTTGGGTAGTGCCATAGCCTTTATACCATGGTCTTCCACTGTCATGGATTAGAGTTCTCTTACTTGAGGGTACACTCGGGCACACTATTCTATCTGGTTTCTCTTCCTCTAGTTTTGTTAAATTTTTTATTGTTTATATAGGAAATATTTATTTTAATGTTGTTACTGTTCTTAAAATATTATATTTTTCCTTGTTTCCTTTCCTCACTGGGCTATTTTCCCTGTTGGAGCCCCTGGGCTTATAACATCCTGCTTTTCGAACTAAGGTTGTAGCTTAGCAAGTAATAATAATAATAGGAGTATGACAAATGGTTGTAGTTGGAAAGTGCAATAGTGCAAAAGATAAACGACAAATAGACAGTATATACACCTAAAATTAATAACAAATATATTAACAAACAACAAATGTGGACATGATAATATAGACAAACAAAATCATACGAAAATGACAAAGTTATAATCAATTCTTTTTAGTGAGGCAGTTTTGCACAGACTTGCAGGGGTGCCCTTTTCGCTCGGAAAAGTTTCATGATCGCTGATTGGTTGGACAAGATAATTCTAACCAATCAGATAACATTATGCTTTTCCGAGCTAAAAGGGCACCGCTACGAGTCAGTGCGATGCGCTTCATTAAAAAAAATTGAGTATAGTACATTATCCTCTCCCTCCCCCCCCCAAAAAAAAAAAAAAACACTGAATTGGAATTAAAGATTTGAGTAAGGAACTGTGGTACCAAATCAGAACTAATTACCTCCGCCAACAAAGTTGGAAGGAGGTTATGTTTTACCCATTGTTTGTGTGTTTGTTTGTGTGCGTGTTCGTTTGTCTGTGAACAGCTTCCTGGCCACAATTTTAGTCGTAGAGTAATGAAACTTGCAGGGATTAACTGTTATGTAAAAAGCTGGAAATGATTACATTATGGAAGATTAAGGGCAAAGGTCAAGGTCATGGTCAATTAAAGTGTCCAATTCACGTAATCAGCCATAAGTTTGGACATCGCTGTCACAGAGACTTCAAACTTGGTTCATAATTGAGTGTATGAAAATCCACGCCAATTAATTCATGTTAAGGTCAAGGGTCTAGGTCAAGGTCAAGGTCAAGCAAAAGGTCGAGAAATAAGCTGCTGCAGCGGAAGTCTCTACTGAGCGCTCCTCTAGTTCACTTCTTTTATCTACAGCTTCTTTTGTTCAAAAACTTATCTTTATCTAAATAAAATTTAGTTAAGCACACAGGTTTCTCTTCTATCTAATATTTCTCACTTTCATTAAATTCCTCATATCCTTCCTCTGATCTTTAAAACCCGCTTAGAAAGATACGAAAAATTTCTCTCTCCCCAAATTAATCTAACGAAATAATTCTTCAATCGCACATGATTCATCGTTAATTACGTGCAAAGTAAAGATAACTTATCCATAATGCATAAAAAATGCAATAATATTAAAGAAATTTCTGTAATACTTTGATAAGAAGACGTTGCATAATATTGATTATATGAATAAAAAATGTTCAAATAAATGAAAGTTATATATTTTCGGGTTCATTTTCTTTTTCCCAATAATGAAAGTAGTATTGGAGAAACCAGACTCTTCGCGACACAATAACGACAGCAGGGGAGAGAGAGAGACTTCACCTTGGAGACCTACACACACACGCACATACACACACAAAAGCTGCAACACAACGGCCCTTCCTGTGCACCGACACGATAGCCCTTAGTCTGGCACTCTCTTGGACAGGAATTCAAGACCCTCTGAAGCTAGACAGTATCTATAGTCAATTTCTTTTAGCGATGCAGATTTGCACCGACTCGCAGCGGTGCCCTTTTAGCTCGGAAAAGTTTCCTGATCGTTGATCGGTTGGACGAGATAATTCTAACCAATCAGCAATCAGGAAACTTTTCCGAGCTAAAAGGGCACCGCTGCAAGTCGGTGCAAATCTGCCTCGATAAAAGAAATGGACTATAGTAGTGCCTGCAACCTCACCATCTCTAAAAGCTAGGAATGAGGGGGGGGGAGCCTATAGGTCTACCTACTGGGCTATCTGCTACCATTGCCTGGACCTCCCTGATCCTAGCTTAATGGAGAGAGGCTTATATATCTTTAAGACGTCTATCATCAGCAGTCATTGCCTGGACCTCCCTGGTCCTAGCTTGACGGAGAAGGGCATAGCTATCTTTAAGACATCTATCATCAGCATCCATTGCCTGGACCTCCTTGGTCCTACCTTGACGGAGAGGCATATATATCTTTAAGAGGTTTATCCTATCATCAGCAGCCATTGCCTGGACCGACCTGGTCCTAGCTTGACGGAGAAGGGCATAGCTATCTTTAAGACATCTATCATCAGCATCCATTGCCTGGACCTCCTTGGTCCTACCTTGACGGAGAGGCATATATATCTTTAAGAGGTCTATCCTATCATCAGCAGCCAATGCCTGGACCGACCTGGTCCTGATTGATTGATTGATTTGAGATTTTCTGGCATCCTGACATCTAGGGTCATTGACGCCGATATCATTTATTATAAATAAAGAATAAAATAATATTCAATTGAAACCATAAGAGCAAAGATGTCATTTTAAAAGTTAAATATCTTTCAGAAAACCAGCTTCTGAAATAAAGCTAAAAATACCAATAACATGGTAGGACACATCACGTCCAATAATCTTGGCAAGGATGAACCTGCCATCCTCACCTCGAGCCTCAAACAGATATCTATTTCTCTCACTGCTATATGTAGGGCATTCGGTCAACAAATGCCTCACTGTCAATGGTACCAAACAGTCGTCGCAATATGGATGAAGTTGACTTCTTCTTTGTCTACATCTTTTCCCACTTCTATGTGGGCTCGATGTTATGGATGATGTTGACTTCTTTGTCTACATCTTTTCCCACTTCTATGTGGGCTCGATGTTATGGATGATGTTGACTTCTTCTTTGTCTACATCTTTTCCCACTTCTATGTGGGGTCGATGTTATGGATGATGTTGACTACCCAGCAAAAACTCATGCGTCATCAGAGTGTGATCAATGCGGAGGCATAGATATCTTCAAGATGCTTATGGAAAGGTGGAGCGGAGGGTTATGCATTGAAATATTTAGACAATCTTGGAAAGAAAGGGGAATGACATTCTGATATTTGGTGAAAGGGGTACAAACAAGATTAAGAACCACTACCAAGATTAAGAACCACTACCATACACAGTTAAAAAAAAAAAGAAAAAAAAATCGGAAATTCACCGTAAAAATATACTGTTCTCAGCCGTATTTCAATAAAATACAGACGACCGTAATTCTTACCCTACTTTATTATTATCTTTTACGGGTTGGTGACCTTAATAACACTCCTTTACGTCAATATATCCGTTTTTAAAACGGGAGAAATCCTGGAATAAATTTGGCTAGGTATTTACCGGTTTTTTTTTAAACAACTTTCTAACATTATTATTATTATTACTATCCAAGCTACAACCCTAGTTGGAAAAGCAAGACGCTATAAGCCCAGGGGCTCCAACAGGGAAAAATAGCCCAGTGAGGAAAGGAAATAAGGACATAAATAAATGAAGAGAACAAATTAAC
>NC_090739.1:6372353-6384853 GCF_036898095.1 Palaemon carinicauda
ACTTTCAAAATTGAATCACTTCCATGTCTACATATAGCAATTAATCCCTGAGAGTTTCACCACTTCATGAGTAAAATTGTGGCCAAGAAGCTGTTCACAAACAAACAAATAAATAGGAGCGAAAGCATAACCCCCTCCGAACTTCGTTGGCGGAGGTAATAGAGGTACATTGAGTGAGTAGGGAATGGTATGATTTATAAATATGACAGCGAAATGTAGGAAAGGTCTTCACATTTCGATGCTTGAAAATATTGACTTAGCACGCTATTGCATATGCAATGTTGAATCTACGTCATAGTATGTATACGTACACACGTACACACACACACACACACACACACACACACATATATATATATATATATATATATATATATATATATATATATATATATATATATACACAGTATATCCCCGACTGACCAGAAGCCATAATATTTGAGTTGATTCCCCCTTGGGTCTCGGATCCCGAGGTAGAGAAATTCCAGATATTAGGTGGTGTATAATGTATGATATATATATGTATATGTATATATATATACACATATATATATATATATATATATATATATAAAGTTAGTGTGTCTGTATGTGTATATGTATGTGTGTGTGTTTATCAGAACATTCCTAAAACCATTCTTGTGACCTCGTCCTGCATCGTGCAATATGTTCGAACGACACGTTCCCCAAATCTGGTCTGGACAATATCAGTTGGCTCCAGTTTCGGCGGAGTATTTCAAAGCCCCGCAAGGGCGAGAGGTAGATTAAATGCCAAGGTCTTGCTTGCCAAGATATGATGAATAATGAAAGACGAAAAAGAACCGGATCTTGACGAAAATAAAACTCGTGATGTTTTATGGTCTCTGTGTATTTATTTTTCTCGTAACTTGTTTTTTTTTTTTTTTTTTTTTTTTGTGCCGATATTGTACTTCGAATAATGTCTATTTTTAAAAGAACCGGATCTTAACGAAAATAAAACTCGTGATGTTTTATGGTCTCTGTGTATTTATTTTTCTCGTAACTTGTATTTGTGTTTTTATTTGGTGCCGATATTGTATTTGGAATAATATTAATTTTAAACGCTTACATATTCAGCTTAATGAAAATTGGCTCGGTTATTTTTCGTTACCTGGGTATATCATTTGAATATATTTTTGCGTTTCTGTTTATTTATATATTTGTTGCCGATATTTTATTTGTAATGATATTTATTTTAAAATGCTTGCATATTATCCACCTAAACATTGGCTTAGTTCTATGAAGAGTAGTTTCGTTTCTTCGGTAATCATTTAAAGATATTTTTTGCGTTTTTGTCTGTTTTTATATTTATTGCCAATTTTTTACTGATAATAACATCTATTTAAATGCTTATATATTATCCACCTAAATATTGGCTTAGTTTTATGAAGAATAGGGAATTATAGTTAAAAAAACACCACTTAGGAGAATATGAGTGTATCCTTATATCCAGGGTTGCGGTAGCCCATTAAAGGTTAAAGGTGTCTGGTTTCAGTTCCAGTTCCAGTTCCATCGGAATAGATGCTCACCAGAACGTCAGCCGGGCAAGCCCAACCCCCCCACTGTGATGCCCAACCACAGCAGTGGCCTCCTCAGTAAACAGCTTAAACTCATGGTCCCGGGCTGGGATCGATCTGCTGCCATGCGAATGCTAGGCAGACACGTTACCACTGTACTAGTCAGGAGGCTAGTATATATACATATATTGGAAACATACCTGCATGGTAATCTGCTGAACTGGGGTTCGAGACCGACTCAAGATCAGTAGTTTCTTGTAGTGACAGTGACAGTGACATAGCACTTAGCCACGAAGTAAGATCTTTCTTCGAGGCTAAGTGCTATGTCTTTGTGATACAAGCTTCCTGGACCAGGGTTCGATTCCCGGCCGGTCAGAAGCTATTGTCCTTGAGTGGTTCCGCCTTGGGACTCTGATCCCGAGGTCGATACGAGAATCCAGATATTAATTTATTATAATATATGACTTATTTGAATATGAAAAACACGTCTAAATGTGCAAAATTTATCATATATATATATATATATATATATATATATATATATATATATATATATATATATATGTATAGGCCTATATGTACATATATTTATATTTATATATATATATATATATATATATATATATGTATAGGCCTATATGTACATATATTTATATTTATATATATATATATATATATATATATATATATATATATATATATATATATATATTATGTATATATGTACATATATATATTATATATATATATATATATATATATATATATATATATATATATATTCATATATATATATATATATTTATATATGTTATATATATATATATATATATATATATATATATATATATATATATATACACATACATACATACATACATACATACATACAAATATACTTTTGAATTGGCAGGATACTCAAAATCCTGAACTCAGAAACCGTAACTATGATAATGCCGAAAACATCCTGAAGAGTAATGGCCGGGTATCCTTAAAGGGGCGCGTGTTTACCCCTCGAAGGAGCGCGTAATGAAATACAGGTAATGTATGCAAGTACACGCTGCGAGTTTTTTTTTTTTTTTTTTTTTTTTTTCTTCGGCCCTTCTTTGCCGAGATAAAGCCTTCCCTTTCTAAATAAGAAGATTGCTATCGTCAGTTCTTTTACGTTTTTTTTTTTTTTTTTCATTTTTTTTTTTTTTTAATGTATTTCATAGTTGCTGTACTGAGGTGTTATTTTCAATTAGGGTTATGTTTTTATTTACTTTTACTTGTATTGTGTATTTTTTATATTGTTTTGCTGTAATTTAATTGATTTGTCTTTTTTCAGTTAAGGTTGTTTTTATTTATTTTTACTTGTATTGTTTATTTTTGTTTTTGTTTTGCTGTAATTTAATTGATTTGTCTTTATTTTTTCATTGGATTGTTAAGTAGCATTTAGTTTTATCTCTTTGTTACTTATAGTTAATCGTATCTTTTTGTTTTTATGTTTTTATTTTTACTTATAATCTTTATTTTCATTTTTTATTTTGCAGTAATTTGATTATTTTTTCTTCATTGTTTCATCGAGTTGTTTCATAGCATTTAGTTTTTTCTCTTGGTAACTTTCAGTAAAACATATCTTTTTATGTTTAATTATTTTAACTCATCTTGTCTAATTTCATTTTGCAATAGTTTGATTAATTTTTCTTCATTGTTTCATCGAATTGTTTCATAGCACTGAGTTTTATTATGGTTTTTACTTATACACTAGTAAATCATATTTTTTTTTCATAATGAAAAACACGTTTTTACTCATAATCAGAATACACTGTTAGAAAGTTGTATAAAAAAAAAACAGTAAATACCTAGCCAAATTTATTCCAGGATTTCTCCCGTTTTAAAAACGGATATATTGACGTAAAGGAGTGATATTAAGGTCACCAACCCGTGAAAGATAATAATAAAGTAGGGTAAAAATTACGGTCGTCTGTATTTTATTGAAATACGGCTGAGAACAGTATATTTTTACGGTGAATTTCCGATTAAAATTACTTTTTTTTTCTTTTTTTTTCTTTTTTTTTTAACAGTGTATGGTAGTGGTTCTTAATCTTGTTTGCACCCCTTTCACCAAATATCAGAATATCATTCACCTTTCTTTCCAAGATTGTCTACTTATATGCATAACCCTCCACTCCACTCCCCCCTTTCCATAAGCATCTTGAAGATATCTATGCCTCCGCATTGATCACACTCTGATGACGCATGAATTTTTGCTGGGTAGTCAACATCATCCATAACATCGATCCCACATAGAAGTGGGAAAAGATGTAGATAAAGAAGAAGTCAACATCATCCATAACATCGATCCCACATAGAAGTGGGAAAAGATGTAGATAAAGAAGAAGTCAACATCATCCATAACATCGACCCCACATAGAAGTGGGAAAAGATGTAGACAAAGAAGAAGTCAACATCATCCATAACATCGACCCCACGTAGAAGTGGGAAAAGATGTAGACAAAGAAGAAGTCAACATCATCCATATTGCGACGACTGATTGGTACCTTTAACAGTGAGGCATTTGTTGACCGAATGCCCCACTTACGAACAGAAATAGATATCTGTTTGAGGCTCGAGGTGAGGATGGCAGGCTCATCCTTGCCAAGATTCTTGGTCGTGATGTGTCCTACCATGCTAGTGGTATTTTTAGCTTTATTTCAGAAGCCGGTTTTCTGAAAGACATTTAACTTTTAAAATGACATCTTTGTTCTTATGATTTTAATTGAATATTCTTCTTCTTCTTTTTTTTTTTTTTTTTTTTTTTTTTTTTTTTACAATAAACGATATCGGCGTCAATGACCCTAGATGTCAGGATGCCAGAAAATCTCAAATCAATCAATCAGTCAATCAATCAATCAATCAATCAATTAGGACCAGGTCGGTCCAGGCATTGGCTGCTGATGATAGGATAGACCTCTTAAAGATATCTGTGCCCTTCTCCGTCAAGCTAGGACCAGGTCGGTCCAGGCAATGGCTGCTGATGGTATACCTCTTAAAGACATATATGCTACTCTCCCTCAAGCTAGGACCAGGTCGGTCCAGGCAATGGCTGCTGATGATAGAATAGACCTCTTAAAGATATCTATGCCCTTCCCCGTCAAGCTAGGACCAAGTCGGTCCAGGCAATGGCTGCTGATGATAGGATAGACCTCTTAAAGATATCTATGCCCTTCCCCGTCAAGCTAGGACCAAGTCGGTCCAGGCAATGGCTGCTGATGGTATACCTCTTAAAGACATATATGCCACTCTCCTTCAAGCTAGGACCAAGTCGGTCCAGGCAATGGCTGCTGAAGATATACCTCTTAAAGACATATATGCCACTCTCCTTCAAGCTAGGAACAAGTCGGTCCAGGCAATGGCTGCTGAAGATATACCTCTTAAAGATATCTATGCCCTTCTCCGTCAAGCTAGAACCAAGGAGGTCCAGGCAATGGCTGCTGATGACTCAGTAGGTAGACATAGGCTTAGAGATGGTGAGGTTGCAGGCACTACTAGATACTGTCTAGCTTCAGCGGGTCTTGAATTCCTGTCAAAGAAAATGCCAGACTTAGGGCTATCGTATCGCAGCTTTTGTGTGTGTGTGTGTGTGCGTGTGTATGTAGGTCTCCAAGGTGAAGTCTCTCTCACTCCCCTGCTGTCGTTATTGTGTCGCGAAGAGTCTGGTTTCTCCAATACTACTTTCATTATTGGGAAAAAGAAACTGAACCGAAAAATATATAACTTTCATTTATTTGAACATTTTTTATTCATTTAATCAATATTATGCAACGTCTTCTTATCAAAGTATTACAGAAATGCCTTTAATATTATTGCATTTTTTGTGCATTATGGGTAAGTTATCTTTACTTTGCACGTAATTAACGATGAATCATGTGCGATTGAAGAATTATTTCGTGAGATTAATTTGGGGAGAGAGAAATTTTTCGTATCTTTCTTGGCGGGTTTTAAAGATCAGAGGAAGAATATGAGGAATTTAATGAAAGTGAGAAATATTAGATAGAAGAGAAGTTTTCTGTGTTTATTTGAATTTTATTTAGATAGATAGAGATAAGTTTTTGAACTAAAGAAGCTGTGGATAAAATAAGTGAACTAGAGGAGCACTCAGTAGAGACCTCCGCTGCAGCAGCTTATTTCTCGATCTTTTGTTCGACCTTTTTTTACCTTGACCTTTACCCTTAACATGTATTAATTGGCGTGGATTTTCATACACTCAAATATGAACCAAGTTTGAAGTCTCTGTGACAACGATGTCCAAACTTATGGCTAATCACGTGAATTGGACATTTTAATTGACCGTGACCTTGAACTTGGACCTTAATTTTCCAAAATGTAATCATTTCTATCTTTTTACATAACAGTTAATCCCTGCAAGTTTCGTTACTCTACGACTAAAATTGTGGTCAGGAAGCTGTTCACAGACAAACGAACACGCACACAAACAATGGGTAAAACATAACCTCCTTCCAACTTTGTTGGCGGAGGTAATTAGTTCTGATTTGGTACCACAGCGGTGCCCTTTTAGCTCGGAAGAGCTTCCTGTTATCTGATTGGTTAGAATTATCTTGTCCAACCAATCAGCGGTCAGGGAACTTTTCCGAGCGAAAATGGCACCACTGCAAAACTGCCTCACTAAAAAGAATTGACTATAACTTTGTCATTTTCGTATGACTTTGTCTATATTATCATGTCCACATTTGTTGTTTGTTAATATATTTGTTATTAATTTTAAATGTATATACTGTCTATTTATCGTTTATATTTTGCACTATTACACTTTCCAACTACAACAATTTGTCATACTCTTATTATTATTATTACTTGCTAAGCTACAACCCTTGTTGGAAAAGCAGGATGCTATAAGCACAGGGGCTCCAATAGGGAAAATAGCCCAATGAGGAAAGGAAACAAGGAAAAATAGACTATTTTAAGAACAGTAACAACATTAAAATAAATATTTCCTATATAAACAATAAAGAATTTAACAAAACAAGAGGAAGAGAAACCAGATAGAACAGTGTGCCCGAGTGTACCCTCAGGTAAGAGAACTCTAACCCAAGACAGTGGAAGACCATGGTACAAAGGCTATGGCACCACCCAAGACTAGAGAACAATGGTTTGATTTTGGAGTGTCCTTCTCCTAGAAGAGCTGCTCTAGTTTGTCTCTATGAAAATTCCCACATTTGTTATTTTTAATATATCTATCATTGATTTTTAGATAAATGTACTGTCCTTACATCTTTATCTTTTTGCAGTTTTGCGCATTGCAAGACCAATAATAGAAACAACAACAATGATAATGGTAACTAGCATCATCATCATAAAGTTTGACTGTAGTCTATGAAATTAGAAAAAAATAAATGTCCACGTTAATAAGTCATAATTGATATATATACGTATATATATATATAATATATATATATATATATATATATATATATATATATATATATATATATATATATGTATATATACATATATATATATATATATATATATATATATATGTATATATACATATATATATATCTGTATATATGTATAATATATATATGTATATATATAAATAGATATATATATATGTATATATATTATATGTATGTATATATATATATATATATATATATATATATATATATATATTTATATATATACATATATATGTATATATATACATATATATGTATACATATAATAAATATATATATATATATTATATATACAGTATATATATATATATATATATATATATATATATATATATATATATATATATATATATATATATATATATACATAATATCTTTCGTGGTAAAATGACCATAATTTACACAAATACTACCAGTTTCACTCTGCCCCCAGAGGCTATAAACAATTGACTCTACCCCCCACAAAAAAAAAAGAAACACACACACACACACAAACACACAAACCAGTCGCAAAATATACAAGAGTTAATCGGCTTAAACCGCAAACTCGCTTCAAATTATCGTAAACAACGTTCCCCGCTGGTTAGCCCCAATTGATCCCTAACTCAATTGAACGCGGCTGGAATTGCCCGCGCAATCCGGTAAATAAAAAAACCAAAAGCCTCAAATTTGGCCCTTTTGAAATTATTTGGTCTTTAGTAGCATCATGGAAAAAGAGGTTTGGCCTTAAATGCTATATTTCTGGCCTTTTTCTACCAATGGGTTGGCCTTTTAAAGATGTATTTGATATGAAGTTGGCCTTTTTCTCAATTAGAAAACCTGGCAACCCTGTTTTGGAAAAGCCTCTGGGGTTGGCCTTTTAAAGCTGTGGTTAATATGAAGTTGGCCTTTTCTCATTTAGAAAACCTGGCATAACCCTGTTTTGGAAAAGCCTCTGGGATTGGCCTTTTAAAGCTGTGGTTAATATGAAGTTGGCCTTTTTCTCATTTAGAAAACCTGGCAACCCTGTTTTGGAAAAGCCTCTGGGATTGGCCTTTTAAAGCTGTGGTTGATATGAAGTTGGCCCTTTTCTCATTTAGAAAACCTGGCAACCCTGTTTTGGAAAAGCCTCTGGGATTGGCCTTTTAAAGCTGTGGTTGATATGAAGTTGGCCCTTTTCTCATTTAGAAAACCTGGCAACCCTGTTTTGGAAAAGCCTCTGGGGTTGGCCTTTTAAAGCTGTGGTTGATATGAAGTTGGCCTTTTCTCATTTAGAAAACCTGGCATAACCCTGTTTTGGAAAAGCCTCTGGGGTTGGCCTTTTAAAGCTGTGGTTGATATGAAGTTGGCCTTTTCTCATTTAGAAAACCTGGCATAACCCTGTTTTGGAAAAGCCTCTGGGGTTGGCCTTTTAAAGCTGTGGTTGATATGAAGTTGGCCTTTTCTCATTTAGAAAACCTGGCATAACCCTGTTTTGGAAAAGCCTCTGGGGTTGGCCTTTTAAAGCTGTGGTTGATATGAAGTTGGCCTTTTCTCATTTAGAAAACCTGGCATAACCCTGTTTTGGAAAAGCCTCTGGGGTTGGCCTTTTAAAGCTGTGGTTGATATGAAGTTGGCCTTTTCTCATTTAGAAAACCTGGCATAACCCTGTTTTGGAAAAGCCTCTGGGGTTGGCCTTTTAAAGCTGTGGTTGATATGAAGTTGGCCTTTTCTCATTTAGAAAACCTGGCATAACCCTGTTTTGGAAAAGCCTCTGGGGTTGGCCTTTTAAAGCTGTGGTTGATATGAAGTTGGCCTTTTCTCATTTAGAAAACCTGGCATAACCCTGTTTTGGAAAAGCCTCTGGGGTTAGCCTTTTAAAACTGTGGTTAATATGAAGTTGGCCTTTTTCTCATTTAGAAAACCTGGCTTATATAACCCTGTTTTGGAAAAGCCTCTGGGGTTGGCCTTTTAAAGCTGTGGTTGATATGAAGTTGGCCTTTTTCTCATTTAGAAAACCTGGCAACTCTGTTTTGGAAAAGCCTCTTGGGTTGGCCTTTCAAAATTGTGGTTAATATGAAGTTGGCCTTTTCTCATTTAGAAAACCTGGCAACCCTGTTTTGGAAAAGCCTCTGGGGTTGGCCTTTTAAAGCTGGGGTTAATATGAAGTTGGCCTTTTCTCATTTAGAAAACCTGGCAACCCTGTTTTGGAAAAGCCTCTGGGGTTGGCCTTTTAAAGCTGTGGTTGATATGAAGTTGGCCTTTTTCTCATTCAGAAAACCTGGCATAACCCTGTTTTGGAAAAGCCTCTGGGGTTGGCCTTTTAAAGCTGTGGTTAATATGAAGTTGGCCTTTTCTCATTTAGAAAACCTGGCAACCCTGTTTTGGAAAAGCCTCTGGGGTTGGCCTTTTAAAGCTGGGGTTAATATGAAGTTGGCCTTTTCTCATTTAGAAAACCTGGCATAACCCTGTTTTGGAAAAGCCTCTGGGGTTGGCCTTTTAAAGCTGTGGTTAATATGAAGTTGGCCTTTTCTCATTTAGAAAACCTGGCATAACCCTGTTTTGGAAAAGCCTCTGGGGTTGGCCTTTTAAAGCTGTGGTTGATATGAAGTTGACCTTTTTCTCATTTAGAAAACCTGGCATAACCCTGTTTTGGAAAAGCCTCTAGGGTTGGCCTTATAAAGCTGTGGTTAATATGAAGTTGGCCTTTTCTCATTCAGAAAAACTGGTAACCCTGTTTTGGAAAAGCCTCTGGGGTTGGCCTTTTAAAGCTGTGGTTAATATGAAGTTGGCCTTTTCTCATTTAGAAAACCTGGCAACCCTGTTTTGGAAAAGCCTCTGGGGTTGGCCTTTTAAAGCTGGGGTTAATATGAAGTTGGCCTTTTTCTCATTTAGAAAACCTGGCATAACCCTGTTTTGGAAAAGCCTCTGAGGTTGGCCTTTTAAAGCTGTGTTTAATATGAAGTTGGCCTTTTCTCATTTAGAAAACCTGACAACCCTGTTTTGGAAAAGCCTCTGGGGTTGGCCTTTTAAAGCTGTGGTTAATATGAAGTTGACCTTTTCTCATTTAGAAAACCTGGCAACCCTGTTTTGGAAAAGCCTCTGGGGCTGCCCTTTTAAAGCTGTGGTTAATATGAAGTTGGCCTTTTTCTCATTTAGAAAACCTGGCAACCCTGTTTTGGAAAAGCCTCTGGGGTTGGCCTTTTAAAGTTTCGGTTAGTATGAAACTGGCCTTTTTGTCATTTAGAAAACCTGGCATAACCCTGTTTTTGGAAAAGCCTCTGGTGGGATTCCAGGCCCAACATTCCTCACGCTTAATTGCCTGTTAATGAGGCGGTTCGCTGCGGATCATTGGTCTCTTTAAATGGCAACATTTGGATTGCATCTCGATTTCGTGAATTTTTTATGAGATGGTAGGAGGGGGGAGGGGGGGAGGGGATGGGTGCGTTCGCTGCAGTCTCTTTGGTGTTTTTTTTGCAATGCTTTTGCAATTGGATTGGGTGTTTGGCCTTCCGCTGAGTTTTTTTTATGCTTTGAGTTTTTCATGAATGGATATGTGTTCGTATTTTATTATTATTATTATTATTATTATTATTATTATTATTATTATTACTGCTGTTGTTATTATTATTATTATTATTATTATTATTATTATCATTATTATTATTATTAATATTGTTGTTGTAATAATAATAATTATTATAATAATCATAATAATAATAATAATTATTATTATTATTATTATTATTATTATTATTATTACTTGCTAAGCTACAACCCTATTGGAAAAGCAGGATGCTATAAGCTTAGTGGCTCCAACCGGGAAAATAGCTCAGTGAAGAAAGGAAACAAGGAAAAATATGTGTATATGTGCGTGGGTATACAGGCATGTAAAGAGAATACATACATACATACATACATACATACATACATATACACACTTAAAAGAACCTAATTTTAAACTGAAATTCTCTGTAAAAATATACTGTTCTCAGCCGTATTTTAGTAAAATACAGGCGACCGTAATTTTTTACCCTACTTTATTATCTTTTACGGGTTTGTGACCGTAATATTACTCCTTTATGTCAATATATCCGTTTTAAAACAGTAAAAGCCTGGCAGTATTTGTTCCATGATTTATCTATATATGTATATATATATATATATATATATATATATATATATATATATATATATATATATATATGTATGTATATATTTACACATACATTAATACATATATACATACATACATTCATACATGTAAATAGCAACCTCAATGGCATTTTGATATCGAATTCTACCTATGGGAAAGTATATCCACTGGAAATTCATTTATGATAAATGCTTCTGGCTGGGCAAGGATTCGAACCTATGCTTCCGAGTCGAAACAAATGTCAGCAGGGACTCTTACAAGCCATGCTATCAAGAGATAGCATATACAACAACAACAACAACAACAACAACAACAACAATAAATGCAGTTTTTTCTGGTCCTCTGCAGGACAAATGCATCAATGTCCTTAATCATGTCTGGGGTTTGACCAGTTTCATCACCACGCTGGTCAGTGGGGATGGTGGGAGACTTTTAGTCTGATTGCTCATAGCAAACCAACCTAGTATGTGTGGCCCTGACTAGTACAGCTTTGCTTATAATGGTGATGCACAAGCTCTTTCATCACGTTAAGGTATCCCAAATCGAAAGGGGATCTATCTATCTATCTATATATATATATATATATATATATATATATATATATATGTATATATATGTATATATATATATATATATGTATATATATATATATATATATATATATATATATATATATATATCATAAGCCCACGTGATTTCAATCAATGTAAATATCACCCACGAATGGCATTTAATACCGAATTCTATCTTGGGAAAATATATCCATAAAATTAATTCCAAGTGGATATATATTCCCAAGATAGAATTCGGTATTAAATGCCATTCGTGGGTGATATTTACACACACACACATATATATATATATATAATATATATATATATATATATATATTTATATATATATATATATATATATATATATATATATATATATATATATATATATACACACATACATGAAATCAAGGACAGAATAGCAGGAATTAATCTCAATGGAGTATAGTGTCAGCTGATAAAAACAATGTTGAAATTTTCGTAAAATATTAATTCCAGCCCAAAATGAAATGAATTTCCATTACGTTAATAGCATTTGGTATCTAAATTCAATTTTCTAATTATTTGAGTGACTTATAGATAATTCGTGGGAATTAAATCATATTGAATCGATTGTAATGGAAAATTCTATTTATTTCGATATATTTTGAAACAGTTATTTTAAGTTTTTTGTTACTTGTCTTTTAAAACAATTTTGTGTTCCTACGAATGTTTGAATTCATAGGAAAGTTTTATTAATTTTTAAATATTTTCAAACTTTTTTTTTCTTTTTTGTTACTTATCCATTTATGACAATTTCAATGTTTCAGCTAGTTCCCATTCCAAATGCCAA
>NC_090739.1:6389853-6412353 GCF_036898095.1 Palaemon carinicauda
CTTTCCCTGACTGTACAAATGCTTTCCTTGACTGTACGAATGCTTTCCCGACTGAACGAACTCTCTTCCTAACTGTACGAAAGCTTTCCTTGACTGTACGAATGCTTTCCCAGACAGAACGAATTCTTTCCCTGAATATACGAATGCTTTCCTTGACTGTACGAATGCTTTCCTTGACTTTACAAATGCTTTCCCTGACTGTACGAAAGCTTTCCTTGACTGTACGAATGCTTTCCTTGACTGTACGAATGCTTTATCCGACATAACGAACTCTTTCCCTGACTGTACGAAAGCTTTCCTTGACTGTACGAATGCTTTCCCAGACAGAACGAACTCTTTCCCTGAATGTACGAATGCTTTTCTTGACTGTACAAAAGCTTTCCCCGACTGAACGAACTCTTTCCCTGACTGTGCGAAAGTTTTCCTTGACTGTACGAATGCTTTATACGACTAAACGAACTCTTTCCCTGACTGTACGAAAGCTTTCCTTGACTGTACGAATGCTTTCCCAGACAGAACGAACTCTTTCCCTGAATGTACGAATGCTTTTCTTGACTGTACGAATGCTTTCCTTGACTGTACAAAAGCTTTCCCCGACTGAACGAACTCTTTCCCTGACTGTGCGAAAGCTTTTCTTGACTGTACGAATGCTTTATACGACTAAACGAACTCTTTCCCTGACTGTACGAAAGCTTTCCTTGACTGTACGAATGCTTTCCCAGACAGAACGAACTCTTTCCCTGAATGTACGAATGCTTTTCTTGACTGTACGAATGCTTTCCTTGACTGTACAAATGCTTTCCTTGACTGTACGAATGCTTTCCTTGACTGTACGAATGCTTTCCCCGACTGAACGAACTCTTTCCCTGACTGTACGAAAGCTTTCCTTGACTGTACGAATGCTTTCCTTGACTGTACGAATGCTTTCCCCGACTGAACGAACTCTTTCCCTGACTGTACGAAAGCTTTCCTTGACTGTACGAATGCTTTCCTTGACTGTACAAATGCTTTCCCCGACTGAACGAACTCTTTCCCTGACTGTACGAAAGCTTTCCTTGACTGTACGAATGCTTTATACGACTAAACGAACTCTTTCCCTGACTCTACGAAAGCTTTCCTTGACTGTACGAATGCTTTCCTTGACTGTACGAATGCTTTCCCCGACTGAACGAACTCTTTCCCTGACTGTACGAAAGCTTTCCTTGACTGTACGAATGCTTTCCTTGACTGTACGAATGCTTTCCCCGACTGAACGAACTCTTTCCCTGACTGTACGAAAGCTTTCCTTGACTGTACGAATGCTTTCCTTGACTGTACGAATGCTTTCCCCGACTGAACGAACTCTTTCCCTGACTGTACGAAAGCTTTCCTTGACTGTACGAATGCTTTATACGACTAAACGAACTCTTTCCCTGACTGTACGAAAGCTTTCCTTGACTGTACGAATGCTTTCCCCGACTGAACGAACTCTTTCCCTGACTGTACGAAAGCTTTCCTTGACTGTACGAATGCTTTCCTTGACTGTACAAATGCTTTCCCCGACTGAACAAACTCTTTCCCTGACTGTACGAATGCTTTCCTTGACTGTACAAATGCTTTCCCCCAACTGTACAAGCGCTTTCTCTGATTGAACACACGCTTTCCCTGACTGTACGAATGCTTTCCCCGACTGAACGAACTCTTTCCCCGACTGTACAAACGCTTTCTCTGATTGAACAAACGCTTTCCCTGACTGTACGAATGCTTTCCCCGACTGACCGAACTCTTTCCCTGACTGTATGAATGCTTTCTCCGACTGAACGAACTCTTTCCCTGACTGTACGAATGCTTTCCTTGACTGTACGAATGCTTTCCCTGACTACGAATGCTCGACTGAAGGAACTCTTTCTCTGACTGTATGAATGCTTTCCCTGACTGTACGAATGCTTTCCTTGACTGTACGAATGCTTTCCCTGACTGTACGAATGCTTTCCTGACTGTACGAATGCTTTCCCTGACTGTACGAATGCTTTCTCCGACTGAACGAACTCTTTCCCTGACTGTACGAATGCTTTCCTTGATTGTACGAATGCTTTCCCTGATTGTACGAATGCTTCCCCGGACTGTACGAATGCTTTCCCTGACTGTACGAATGCTTTCCTTGACTGTACGAATGCTTTCCCTGACTGTACAAAAGCTTTCTCCGACTGAACGAACTCTGTCCCTGACTACGAATGCTTTCCTTGACTGTACGAATGCTTTCCCTGACTGTACGAATGCTTTCCTTGACTGTACGAATGCTTTCCCTGACTGTACGAATGCTTTCCCCGACTGAACAAACTCTTTCCCTGACTGTACGAATGCTTTCCCTGACTGAACGAACTCTTTCCCTGACTGTACGAATGCTTTCCCCGACTGAACGAACTCTTTCCCTGACTATACGAATGCTTTCCTTGACTGTACAAATGCTTTCCCAGACAGAACGAACGCTCTCCCCTACTGAACGAACGCTCTTCCCGATTGGACGAACTCTCCGACGGAACTCTCTCTCTCCCAACTGAACGAACGCTCTCCCCGACTGAATTCTCTCTCTCCCCAACTGAACTCTCTCTCCCCGACCGAATTCTCTCTCTCCCCGACTGAACTCTCTCTCCCCAATTGAACTCTCTCTCCCCCTGACTGAACTCTCTCTCTCCCTGACTAAACTCTCCCTCTCCCCAACTGAACTCTCTCTCCCCGACTGAACTCTCTCTCCCTGACTGAACAAATTCTCTCCCCGACTGAACGAATGCTTTCTCCAACTGAACGAGCGCTTTTCCTGACTGAACGAACCTGCCTTTGACTGATGAGGGACTGACTCCCGTTGACGGTTCTTCTACGACCTCGAGAGGGCACTTAGCCTCGAGTCCACCTTTCATTTTATGGCTGCGGATGTCATGAGAGGAAATTGGAATCACTCCCTGACTAACGGTGGTTCCTCTGGTGATCTATTATTTCTTTTAGAAGGCTTCCATTTTATTCTTTTACTTGAGGAAATTAAAAGACTTTGGATTAACACCCTCTATCTGGGTCACTTTTAAGACTGTTTGGTAACCTTTTCTTTTTCTGAGTCGATCATTCTTTTCTTTTTTTTATTGAGTAGAGGGAAAGGTCGAATTGCAGTATCATGGTGATTTAAAAATAATTTTTTTTTTATTTTGTAATATCATATTCCGTTATTGTTTTGAACCGTAATTTCCTATTTATTTTCCAATTATGCAAATTTGTGTAATTTTGAGGATCGTCTTTCTGTAATTTATTTTTTATAAAGTAAGATACTTTGATGATATAATCGAATACTTATCTTTTAATATTATATAAAGAGCCGGACGTTCATGACAACGAATCTATGATTTCCTAATATATTTGCATACCGAATGTCCCCCATCTTATGTTTAAGAACAATAATTCTAAATTTTCAAAAGCAACAGGTAACAAGAGAATAGCCAGAGAAGTCTCTCTCCCCCAACACAGGAACCCAGTCAACTTTGAAATTGCCTGACGTAGTTTGGATTTAGTGAGGTCGTGTGTACTTAAAAAAGGGCTGTGCGAGGGGAGACCACAGAGAGGGAAGGGTGGAAATTGGGTGGAAGAGGGGAAAAGTGGAGAGAGAGAGAGAGGATGAGAGAGAGAGAGAGAGAGAGAGAGAGAGAGAGAGAGAGAGAGAGAGAGAGAGAGAGAGAGAGAGAAGTGTGGGGATTGGGAAATGGGGGTTTAGCTACGGTGGAAATTGATGGGAAGAGTGGAAAAGTAGAGAGAGAGAGAGAGAGAGAGAGAGAGAGAGAGAGAGAGAGAGAGAGAGAAGTGTGGGCATTGGGAAATGGGGGTTTAGCTAACAAGGGTCCTTGGGAGTTGGGCCTTAAGTGCTCATCAAACCGCGACGGATTTCCATTTCAACCATTTTTCTTGGCGCCTCCTCTGGGGAAGTGGGATCTGTAAAAAGAGAAAGTAAGAGAAAGTGTTACTCTCTCTTTTTGTTTGGGAATTTTTCCAATTTTCTGTTGCCTCTCTGCCATTTTTCTCTCTCTCCTTTGACGCGGGTGATTTGTCTGGCAGAGAGCGTTTCCCGCCAGAGGGCCAACGGGACCTATTTGTTATTTCACTTGATCCTCTTGGGTCATTCACAGCAGTTTCTGTAGGCAGGAGGTGGAGAGATTTAACTGGTTTGAGGGGGGGGGAGAGGTTGGGGGTTGTTTCTTTGGGGGGGATAAGGAAGAATGCCTGTGGGGGGACATATTAGGGGGAAGGCTCCAGTGTGTTAAGGGGAAAGCCCTTGTATTTTGTATGCTGATTTGTCCTAATAATAAGAAGAAAAACTATAAAAAACGACGACAGATCGATCCCAGTGGGACCGTGAGTTCAAGCTATTTACTGGGGTGGTTACTTTTATGGTTGGGACCTATTTGTTATTTCAGATCCCCTTGGGTCATTCACAGCAGTTAAGGCAGGTGATGGAGGGATTTAATTGGTTTGATAGGGGTGGAAAGACGTTGGGGGTAGGTTGGGGGTCGTTTCCTGTGGGGGGGGGGGGGGAGAAGGCTGGGGATGGGGGAATGTTTGGGGTAAGGCTCTGTGAGGTTAAGGGGTGAAGGCTCTTGTATCTTGTATGCTGATTTGGCTTAATAATAAGAAGAAAAAACTTTAAAAAATGACGACAGATCGATCCCAGTGGGACCGTGAGTTCAAGCTATTTACTGGGGTGGTTACTTTTATTGATGGGCACCACAGTGGGGGAGGTGATTGCGCTTGCCCACCTGACGTTCTGGTGAGCGTCTCTTCAGATAATACTGGAACTGAAACCAGGTAATTTCATACTTTGTTATTGTTTTGAATTTTAATTTCCCATCTATTTTCCAGTTGTACAATATTCTTTTGTAGTCTGAGGTTCGGCTTTGTATAATTTTTTATAAAGTAAGATACTTTACTGATATAATCGAATACTTAGAGCTGGGTGTTCATGATAACGAATCCATGATTTTCTAATATATTTGCAAACCGAATGTCACCCCCTCCCCATCAAATGTTGAAGGACAATAATACAAATTTTTCAAAAGCAACAGGTAACAAGAGAATAGCCAGACAAGTCTCTCTCCCCTGACACAGGAGCCCAGTCAACTTTGAAATTGCCTGACGTAGTTTGGATTTAGTGAGGTCGTGTGTACTTAAAAAAGGGCTGTGCGAGGGGAGACCACAGCGAGGGAAGGGTGGAAATTGGGTGGAGGAGGGGAAAAAGTGGGGAGAAAGAGATAGAATTTGAGTGAGAGAGAAGTGTGGGGATTGGGGGTTTAGCTAACAAGGGTCCTTGAGTGCTCGTCAAACCGCGACGGTAGATTTCCATGTCAACCATTTTTCTCGGCGCCTCCTCTGGGGAAGTTAGATCTGGAAAAAGAGAAAGTGAGAGAAAGTGATACTCTCATTTTGTTCGGGAATTTTTGCAATTTTCTGTTGCCTCTCTGCCATTTTTCTCTCTCTCCTCTGACGCGGGTGATTTGTCTGGCAGAGAGCGTTTCCCGCCAGAGGGCCAACGGGACCTATTTGTTATTTCACTTGATTCTCTTGGGTCATTCACAGCAGTTACTGTAGGCAGGAGATGGAGAGGTTTAACTGGTTGGAGGGGGGGAGGAGAGGTTGGGGGTAGGTTGGGGGTCGTTTCTTGGGGGGGGGGGGGGATAAGGAAGAATGCCTGTGGGGGGATATATTAGAGGGAAGGCTCCAGTGTGTTAGGGGGAATGCTCTTGTATCTTGTATGCTGATTTGTCTTAATAATAAGAAGAAAAAAACGTTAAAAAATGACGAGAGATCGATCCCATTGGGACCGTGAGTTCAAGCTGTTTACTGGGATGGTTACTTTTATGGTTGGGTACCACAGTGGGGCTAAGTGGTTGCTGCTCTTGCACACCTGGTGAGTGTCTATTCAGATAATACTGAAACTGAAACCAGATAATTTCATACTTTGTTATTGTTTTGAGCTGTAATTTCCCATCTGTTTTCCAGTTATGCAATATTTTTTCGTAGTCTGAGGGTCGGCTTTGTATAATTTTTCATAAAGTAAGATACTTTACTGATATAATCGAATACTTAGAGCCGAGTGTTCATGATAACGAATGTATGATTTCCTAATAAATTTGCAAATCTAATGTCCGACCCCCATTAAATGTTGAAGGACAATAATACCAAATTTTCAAAAGCAACAGATAACAAGAGAATAGCCAGACAAGTCTCTCTCCCCCAACACAGGAGCCCAGTCAACTTTGAAATTGCCTGCCGTAGTTTGGATTTGGTGAGGTCGTGTGTACTTAAAAAAGGGCTGTGCGAGGGGAGACCACTTATTGCCTTATTGCCTTATTTTTTTGTTTGGGTTCCCCCAGGTCCCTCAGTGTGAGGCACCTCGTATATCCACCAGAGTTGCTAATGCATCTTCCGGTGTATTTTGCATCTTCCAGTCTTGGATGGTCTGGGATGCATCTTAGGTATTTATCGAGCTTATTCTTAAACACATCTACGCTCACTCCTGATATGTTTCTTAGATGAGCTGGCAGCACATTGAATAGTCGCTGCATTATCGATGCTGGTGCGTAGTGGATTAATGTCCTGTGCGCCTTTCTTAGTTTACCTGGTATATATTTTGGCACTATTAATCTACCTCGGCTTGCTCTTTCTGATATTTTTAGCTCCATGATGTTTTCAGTAATTCCTTCTATTTGCTTCCATGCTTGTATTATCATGTAGCGTTCTCTTCTCCTTTCTAGACTGTATAGTTTTAAAAATTTCAGTCTTTCCCAGTAGTCAAGCTCCTTAACTTCTTCTATTCTAGCAGTATAGGACCTTTGTACACTCTCTATTCGCGCAATATCCTTTTGGTAGTGTGGGTACCATATCACATTGCAGTACTCGAGTGTACTACGTACATAAGTTTTGTAAAGCATAATCATGTGTTCAGCTTTCCTTGTTTTAAAGTGTCTGAATAACATTCCCATTTTTGCTTTACATTTAGCCAACAGTGTTGCTATTTGGTCGTTGCATAACATATTCCTATTTAACATTACACCAAGGTCTTTAATTGCTTCCTTGTTTGTGATTGTCTCATTATTAGGTCCCTTGTATGCATATACCATTCCTTTCTCTGTTTCCATAATTTATTGATTCGAATTTATCGGAGTTAAATACCATCCTATTTATCTCCGCCCATTCATATATTTTGTTTAGATCTCTTTGTAGTGAGTTCCTATCTTCATCACAAGTAATTTCTCTACTTATTCTTGTGTCATCGGCGAAACTTCTCACTACGGAGTTTTCAACATCACAGTCTATGTCTGAGATCATAATAACAAACAGCAGTGCAGCTAATACCGTACCTTGTGGCACGCCAGATATTACCTGGGCTTCATCTGATTTCTCGTCATTTGCAACCACTATCTGTTTTCTGTTTTGCAGGAATTCTTTCACCCATTTTCCTATCTTTCCCACAATATTATGCTTTCTCATTTTTTTCTCCAATATGTTATGGTCTACCTTGTCAAAGGCTTTTGCAAAATCTAGATAGATCACATCTGTGTCTTTTTCATTTATCATATTTTTGTATATGTTTTCATAGTGTGCTATCAGTTGGGTCTGTGTACTTTTTCCAGGTACGAAACCGTGTTGACCCATATTAAACAAATTATTTTTAACCAAATGGTTCATTATTTTCTTTTTTATTACCCTCTCATACACTTTCATAATATGTGATGTTAGACTAACAGGTCTATAATTGCTTGCCTCTAGTCTTGATCCACTTTTGAAGATAGGGGTTATATAAGCTAATTTATGTTTAACATATATCTCGCTCATATCTACACTCTGTCTTAGCAGTATTGCAAGCGGCTTCGCGATAGTGTTTGCAGTTTTTTTTAACAAAATCGCTGGAACTCCATCTGGTCCGGCTGCCGATCCATTTTTAATTTCGTTTATAGCCGTGACAATATCTGCTTCATTAATATCTATATCCGTTAGATATTCAACATTTTCTTCTCTCATTTCTGTTTCATTATTCTCATTCGTAATTCTTGGTGTGAACTCACTCTTATATTTTTCTGCTAATATGTTGCATATTTCCTTTTTTTCATTCGTTAGCCGTCCTTCAATTCTTAGAGGGCCTATTTCTATTCTCCCTTTATTCATCTTTTTTGCATAGGAGTAAAGTACTTTGGGGTTTCTTTTTATATTTTGAAGTGTCCTTTCTTCTAAGTCCCTATTTTCATTTTCTTTCGACTGTATAATCTTTTGTTCTGCATTCTCTATCTTACATTTTATTTCCCTCATTTTCCACACATTTTTTTCTTTTGCAAGATTTTTCTTCCACTTTCTAATTTTCTGAAATAAGATCCTTCTGTCTCTTGGTATGCACGTCTTTTGTTTATTGTTTTTTTTTCGGTACATATTTTTCAACAATTTTCTCCAGTATTTTGTACAGTATGTCCGTATTTACCTGTATATTATCACTTATAAATACATTTTTCCATCCTTTATTCAGTTCTTCATTTATTTCTGACCATTTTATATTCTTACTGTAAAAATTATATTTTCCATATCCTTCCCAAAGTTTTGTGCTTTTATTAATTCTGCGATCACTTGCTTTGGAATGGACTATCAATTCTATGACATTGTGTCTGAAATTCCCGTGTTATACACTATTATTTCTTTAACATAATTCACCTCATTCACAAATACTAGATCTAGGACATTTTCCTTTCTTGTTGGAATGTGGTTTATTTGTTGCATATTATGTTCTAATAGCATATCTTGAAGCTTTTCAAATTGCCTCTTAACTTCTGCGCTACTATTACTATCTTTTTTATATGTATACATACAACCACTTTCTTCTATCCATTCTTTCCAATCCACGAAAGGAAAGTTAAAATCTCCGGATAGGAGTATATTCCAGTCTTTATGGTTTCTACATATATCATCTATTTTTTCTATTATTATGTCAAACTCCTTAGTGTTTGGGGGTCTGTAAACTACAATATTCACTAGTTTTTCAAATTCAAATTCTACCGCAATCAATTCACATTCTGTGTTGCTGTATTTTTCACAGACTTTTCCTTGATTTATGTCTCTTCCATATATTGCGGTTCCCCCTTGATTCCTATTTTTTCTGTCTGATTTATAAGTTTGGAAACCCTTTATCTGGTCATCACTGCCAGTCTCTTGGGAATACCATGTTTCACTTATATTTAATATATCTATTTTTTCAATTTGGGTTAGTTCTAAGAACTCTATTTTCCTTTTAGAGTTACTCGTGACTAAACCCTGTGCATTCATCACTATTATGGTTTGTGTTTCATCCCCATTATTTGATATTGGTAATAATATGGATTCTCCCATGCTTCCTTCCTGTTCTGATATGATGTTCTTTTCTTCATTTCCCAGAATTCTGCCATTAAAAAATCCAACTTTTCTATTATATTTGCTCTTTCGCCTTCATATTTATTTTTGTGTGTATACCTGCAATTGTCCCCATATCTGCACCAACCCCTGGCATTATAGATGCATTCTTTGTAGTTGGGCTCTAAATGTGCAGGTTTGGGTTGAAAGGCCTCATATCTTGGGGCTCTTGGTTCATAGCGCGGTATATACACGGCCTGCTTTTTTGTTTCTTTTTTGCTTTCATTTTTCTTTTCAGTTTGCTGAGTTTTCTTACTTTCATTCATGGTTGCAGGATGCATATATCGACATTTTTTGTTGAAACTGCATCCTTTTCCTTCTTTTAGGTTTTTGCATATTTTTGGATGGAGATCTCTGCATTTGTCTCCATATCCGTCTAAATACGCACATTTACCATAAATTTCATAATTATGGCATATCTTTGGATGCTTGTAGTAGCATCTTTCGCCAAATCTGCAATTCCCTCTTTTCAGCATATTGCAGACTATATCCTTCTTTTCTATTTTTTCTTGTTCTTGCTCTTCCCTAAAATTATGTAGGTCCGGGTAGAGTCTCTTGGGTCTATTATTTGTTTCCATCTGGTAATTTATTTCTTCATAAGTATGTTGTTGGATGGCATCATAGGTTATATCAATGATTTCTTCTGCATCCTTACACATATCCTGTTCATTGTTCTCTTCTTCTTCTTTTTCTTCTTCTTCTTCTGTTTCTTCTTCTTCCTCTTCTTTATCTTCAACTATTTGCAGATTTAGTCTCGACTTAATTATATTTTCTATCCAGACTAAGCATGTTGAGCAGAATACCTTTGTGTCTTTATTTTTTATTTTTTTGCTGTATTTCAGCACATGTGGGGTGTGTTGGAACATGACAGGCATCACATTTTCTAATCAATTGTTGAGGATTATTAATGGAATACCATATCTTACATGTATTACACCATTTTGGCATTCTTTTTCCCATTGCATCAATCAGCATATTCACCATATTGGACTTCTTATTGTTCTTTGATGGAATGTGTTGATTGATGTACACTTTCTTTATAAGTCTCTTTATCACTTGGATCTTCTTTGGAATTTCTTCTATCATTTTGCTGATGTTTTCCGCAGATTTGCTCCAGTTTATTGGATCATATTGTTTCAATATGTCTGCGAATATTTTTCTGTCACACTGGTTGGGTTGACGTTACTAGCGACCTCTGTTATCAGACGGTCGAGCTCCTGTTTCGCCAACTCATGGAATTTACTTTTGCTGAGTCCAGCGATGTGTCTCCAAGCCTTACCCGTGTTGTACATAGCCATCTTGATTAGATTTTTAGTAATTCACAAGATAACTATTCTATGCCGACGTTTTATCCCACTTCTCTGACCTCAAACTAATCACTGACTATTCATGAAAACTTGTAGCTATATTCCACTCGATAGCCTTTTGTTATCCGCGTTAAATCAGGATATTTATAGGGTCGCAAAAGTGTAATCACTCACCGGCACACAGATACAAAACTGCGAGGAAAGGGTGGAAATTGGGTGGAAGAGGGGAAAAAGTGGGGAGAAAGAGAGAGGATTATAGTGAGAGAGAAGTGTGGGGAATGAAGGTTTAGCTAACAAGGGTCCTTGGGAGTTGGGCCTTGAGTGCTCGTCAAACCGCGATGGTAGATTTCCATTTCAACCATTTTTCTTGGCGCCTCCTCTGGGGAAGTTAGATCTGGAAAAAGAGAAAGTAAGAGAAAGTGGTACTCTCTCTTTTTGTTCGGGAATTTTTCCAATTTTCTGTTGCCTCTCTGCCATTTTTCTCTCTCTCCTCTGACGCGGGTGATTTGTCTGGCAGAGAGCGTTTCCCGCCAGAGGGCCAACGGGACCTATTTGTTATTTCACTTGATCCCCTTGGGTCATTCACAGCAGTTACTGTAGGCAGGAGATGGAGAGATTTAACTGGTTTGAGAGGGGGGGGAGGGGGGGGTCGTTTCTTGGGGGGGGGGGGGGGTGATTAGGAAGAATGCCTGTGGGGGGACATATTAGTGGGAAGGCTCTAGTGTGTTAGGGGGAGGGCTCTTGTGTCTTGTATGCTGATTTGTCCAAATAATAAGAAGAAAAACTATGAGAAACGACCACAGATCGATCCCAGTGGGACCGTGAGTTCAAGCTATTTACTGGGGTGGTTACTTTTATGATTGGGACCTCTTTGTTATTTCAGTTGATCCCCTTGGGTCATTCACAGCAGTTAAGGCGGGTGATGGAGAGATTTAACTGGTTTGATTGGGGTGGAAAGACGTTGGGGTCGTTTCCGGGGCGGGGGGGAAGAAAGCTCGGGAGGGGCTAATTTTAGGGGTAAGGCTCTGTGAGGTTAAGGGGGGAAGGCTCTTGTATCTTGTATGCTGATTTGTCCCAATAATAAGAAGAAAAACTATGAAAAATGACGACAGATCAATCCCAGTGGGACCGTGAGTTCATGTTATTTACTGGGGTGGTTACTTTTATGGTTGGGACCTATTTGTTATTTCAGTTGATCCCCTTGGGGATCAAGGCGGGCGATGGAGAGATTTAACTGGTTTGAGGGGGAGCGGGGAGAGGTTAGGGGTAGGTTGGGGGGGGGAGAAGGCTCGGGAGGGGGGAATGTTAGGGGTAAGGCTCTGTGAGGTTAAGGGGTGAAGGCTCTTGTATTCTGTATACTGATTAGGCTTAATAAGAAGAAAACACAATGATAAATGACAACAGATCGATCCCACTGGGACCGTGAGTTCAAGCTGTTTACTTGGGTGGTTACTTTTATGGTTGGGCACCACAGTGGGGGGAAGTGGTTGGTGCGCTTGCCCTCCTGATGTTCTGGTGATCGTCTCTTCAGATAATACTGTAACTGAAACCAGATAATTCCATACTTTGTTATTGTTTTGAACTGTAATTTCCCATTATTTTTCAGCTATGCAATTTTTTTGTAATCAGAGGATCGGCTTTGTATAATTTTCTTGTTATAAAGGAAGATACTTCAATGATATAATCGAATACTTATCTCATGATATCATATAAAGAGCTGAGTGTTCATGACAACGAATCTATGATTTTCTAATATATTTGCATACCGAATGTCCCCCATCTTATGTTTAAGAACAATAATTCTAAATTTTCAAAAGCAACAGGTAACAAGAGAATAGCCAGACAAGTCTCTCTCCCCCTACACAGGAATCCAGTCAACTTTGAAATTGCCTGACGTAGTTTGGATTTAGTGAGGTCGTGTGTACTTAAAAAAGGGCTGTGCGAGGGGAGACAGCAGCGAGGGAAGGGTGGAAATTGGGTGGAAGAGGGGAAAAAGGGGGGAGAAAGAGAGGGGATTAGAGTGAGAGAGAAGTGTGGGGAAAAGGGGGTTTAGCTAACAAGGGTCCTTGGGAGTTGGGCCTTAAGTGCTCGTCAAACCGCGACGGTAGATTTCCATTTCAACCATTTTTCTTGGCGCCTCCTCTGGGGAAGTGGGATCTGGAAAAAGAGAAAGTGAGAGAAAGTGATACTCTCTCTTTTTCTTCGGGAATTTGTCCAATTTTCTGTTGCTTCTCTGCCATTTTTCTCTCTCTCCGCTGACGCGGGTGATTTGTCTGGCAGAGAGCGTTTCCCGCCAGAGGGCCAAAGGGACCTATTTGTTATTTCACTTGATCCTCTTGGGTCATTCACAGCAGTTACTGTAGGCGGGAGATGGAGAGATTTAACTGGTTTGAGGGGAGGGGGGGAGAGGTTGGGGGTCGTTTCTTGGTGGGGGGGGGGGGGTAAGGAAGAATGCCTGTGGGGGGGACATATTAGGGGGAAGGCTCTTGTGTCTTGTATGCTGATTTGTCCTAATAATAAGAAGAAAAAACTTTAAAAAATGACGACAGATCGATCCCAGTGGGACCGTGAGTTCAAGCTATTTACTGGGGTGGTTACTTTTTTGGTTGGGACCTATCTGTTATTTCAGTTGATCCCCTTGGGTCATTCACAGCAGTTAAGGCGGGCGATGGAGGGATTTAACTGGTTAGAGGGGGGGGGGGTTGGAGAGAGGTTGGGGGAAGGGGGGGGGTTGTTTTGGGGGGGGGATAAGAGAGAAGGCTCCAGGGGGGGGGGGGCATATTAGGGGGAATGATCTGTGAGGTTAAGGGGTGAAGGCTCTTTTATCTTGTATGCTGATTTTGCTTAATAATAAGAAGAAAAAAACTTTATAAAATGACGACAGATCGATCCCACTTGGACCGTGAGCTCAAGCTATTTACTGGGGTGGTTACTTTTATTGATGGGCACCACAGTGGGGGAGGTGGTTGCGCTTGCTCACCTGACGTTCTGGTGAGCGTCTTTTCAGATAATACTGGAACTGGAACCAGGTAATTTCATACTTTGTTATTGTTTTGAACTGTAATTTCCCATCTATTTTCCAGTTATACAATTTTTTTTATAGTCTGAGGATCGGCTTTGTATGTATGTATATATATATATATATATATATATATATATATATATATATATATATATATATATATATATATATATATATACATGTATATATATATATATATTTTATAAAGTAAGATACTTTATTGAAATAATCGGATAATTATCTCTTGATATTATATATTGAGCTTGACGTTCATGACAACGAATCTATGATTTTCTAATATATTTGCATACTGAAAGTTCCCGCCCAATCTAATGTTTAAGGACAATAATACTAAATTTTCAAAAGCAACAGGTAACAAGAGAATAGCCAGACAAGTCTATCTCTCCCCCGGCACAAGAGCCCAGTCAACTTTGAAATTGCCTGACGTAGTTTGTACTTAAAAAAGGCTGTGCGAGGGGAGACCACAGCGAGGAAAGGGTGGAAATTGGGTGGAAGAGAGAGAGAGAGAGAGAGAGAGAGAGAGAGAGAGAGAGAGAGAGAGAGAGAGAGAGAGAGAGAGAGAAGTGTGGGGAATGGGGAAATGGAGGTTTAGCTAACAAGGGTCCTTGAGAGTTGGGCCTTAAGTGCTCGTCAAACCGCGACGGTAGATTTCCATTTCAACCATTTTTCTTGGAGCCTCCTCTGGGGAAGTGGATCGGGAAAAAGAGAAAGTGAGAGAAAGTGATACTCTCACTTTTTGTTCGGGAATTTTTGCAATTTTCTGTTGCCTCTCTGCCATTTTTCTCTCTCTCCTCTGACGCGGGTGATTTTTCAGGCAGAAAGCGTTTCCCGCCAGAGGGCCAACGGGACCTATTTGTTATTTCACTTGATCCTCTTGGGTCATTCACAGCAGTTACTGTAAGCGGGAGATGGAGAGATTTAACTGGTTTGAGGGGGGGGGGAGAGGTTGGGGGTAGGTTGGGGGTCGTTTCTTGGAGGGGGGATAAGGAAGAATGCCTGTAGGGGGACATATTTGGGGGAAGCCTCAGATGTATTAGGGGAAAGGCTCTTGTGTCTTGTATGTTGATTTGTCCTAATAATAAGAAGAAAAACTATGAAAAACGACGACAGATCGATCCCAGTGGGAGCTTGAGTTCAAGCTATTTACTGGGGTGGTTACTTTTATGGTTGGGACCTATTTGTTATTTCAATTGATCCCCTTGTGTCATTCACAGCAGTTAAGGCAGGCGATGGAGAGATTTAACTGGTTTGATGGGGGTGGGGAGAGGTTGGGGGTAGGGTAGGGAGTCGTTTCCTTGGGGGGGGGGGGGGGAGAAGGCTCGGGAGGGGGGAATGTTAGAGGTAAGGCTCTGTGAGGTTAAGGGGGGGAAGGCTCTTGTATTCTGTATACTGATTAGGCTTGATAAGAAGAAAAAAATGATAAATGACGACAGATCGATCTCACTAGGACCGTGAGTTCAAGCTGTTTACTGGGGTGGTTACTTTTATGGTTGGGCACCACAGTGGGGGTAGGTGGTTGCTGCGCTTGCCCACCTGACGTTCTGGTGAGCGTCTCTCCAGATAATACTGGAACTGAAACCAGATTAATTCATACTTTGTTATTGTTTTGAACTCTAATTTCCCATCTATTTTCCAGTTGTACAATATTTGTTTGTAGTCTGAGGGTCGGCTTTGTATAATTTTTTTATAAAGTAAGATACTTTACTGATAGAATCGAATACTTATAGCCTGGGTGCTCATGATAACGAATGTACGATTTCCTAATAAATTTGCAAACCTAATGTCACTCCCCCCCCCCATCAAATGTTGCAGGACAATAATACAAAATTTTCAAAAGCAACAGGTAACAAGAGAATAGCCAGACAAGTCTCTCTCCCCCTACACAGGAGCCCAGTCAACTTTGAAATTGCCTGACGTAGTTTGGATTTAGTGAGGTCGTGTGTACTTAAGAAAGGGCTGTGCGAGGGGAGACTGCAGAGAGGGAAGGGTGGAAATTGGGTGGAGGAGGGGAAAAAAGTGGGGAGAAAGAGAGAGGATTAGAGTGAGAGAGAAGTGTGGGGATTGGGGGTTTAGCTAACAAGTGTCCTTGGGAGTTGGGCCTTAAGTGCTCGTCAAACCGCGACGGTAGATTTCTATTTCAACCATTTTTCTCGGCGCTTCTTCTGGGGAAGTGGATCTGGAAAAAGAGAAAGTGAGAGAAAGTGATACTCTCATTTTGTTTGGGAATTTTTTTTTCCATTTTCTGTTGCCTCTCTGCCATTTTTCTCTCTCTCCTCTGACGCGGGTGATTTGTCTGGCAGAAAGTGTTTCCCGCCAGGGGAAGTGGATCTGGAAAAAGGAGATAGTGATACTCTCTCTTTTCATTCGGGAATTCTTTTCCAATTTTCTGTTGCCTCTGCCATTTTCTCTCTCTCCTCTGACGCGGGTGATTTGTCTGGCAGAGAGCGTTTCCCGCCAGAGGGCCAACGGGACCTATTTGTTATTTCAGTTGATCCTCTTGGGTCATTCACAGCAGTTACTGTAGGCAGGAGATGGAGAGATTGAACTGGTTTGAGGGGGGTGGGGGGTTAGGGTGGGGGTCGTTTTGTGGGGGGGGGGATAAGGAAGAAGGCCTGTGGGGGGCATGTTAGGGAGAAGGCTCTTGTGTCTTGTATGCTGATTTGTCCTAATAATAATAATAAGAAAAACTATGAAAAACGACAACACTTGATCCTCTTGGGTCATTCACAGCAGTTACTGTAGGCAGGAGATGGAGAGATTTAGCTGGTTTGAGGGGTGGGGGGCCTGTGGAAAGGTTGGGGTAGGTTGGGGGTCGTTTCTTGGGGGGGGGGGGGTTAAGGAAGAAGGCGTGTGGGGGGCGGGCATATTAAGGGGAAGGCTCCAGTGTTAGTGGGGAAGGCTCTTGTGTCTTGTATGCTGATTTGTCCTAATAATAAGAAGAAAATCTATGAAAAACGACGACAGATCGATCCAAGTGGGACCGTGAGTTGAAGCTATTTACTGGGATGGTTACTTTTATGGTTGGGACTGTGAGTTCAAGCTATTTACTGGGGTGGTTACTTTTAGGGTTGAGACCGGGAGTTCAAGCTATTTACTAGGGTGGTTACTTTTATGGTTGGGACCGTGAGTTCAAGCTATTTACTGGGGTGGTTACTTTTATGGTTGGGACCGTGAGTTCAAGCTATTTACTGGGGTGGTTACTTTTATGGTTGGGACCGTGAGTTCAAGCTATTTACTGGGGTGGTTACTTTTATGGTTGGGACCTATTTGTTATTTCAGTTGATCCCCTTGGGTCATTCACAGCAGTTAAGGCTGGCGATGGAGAGATTTAACTGGTTTGATTAGGGTGGAAAGACGTTGGGGTAGGTTGGGGGTCGTTTCCTGGGGTTGGGGGGGAGGGGGGAGGAGAAGGCTCGGGAGAGGGGAATGTTAGGGGTAAGGCTCTGTGAGGGTAAAGGGGGAAGGGTCTTGTATCTTGTATGCTGATTTGGCTTAATAGTAAGAAGAAAAAACTAAAAGTTTGACGACAGATCGATCCCAGTGTGACCGTGAGTTCAAGCTATTTACTGGGGTGGTTTCTTTTATGGTTGGGCACCATAGTGGGGGGAGGTGGTTGCTGCGCTTGCCCACCTGACGTTCTGGTGAGCGTCTCTTCAGATAATACTGTAACTGAAACCAGATTAATTCATACTTTGTTTTTATTTTGAACTCTAATTTCCCATCTATTTTCCAGTTGTTCAATATTCTTTTGTAGTCTGAGGGTCGGCTTTGTATAATTTTTTATAAAGTAAGATACTTTACTGATATAATCGAATACTTAGAGTCGGGTGTTCATGATAACGAATGTATGATTTCCTAATAAATTTGCAAATCTAATATCACTCCCCCCCCCATCAAATGTTTAAGGACAATAATACAAAATTTTCAAAAGCAACAGGTAACAAGAGAATAGCCAGACAAGTCTAGCTCCCCCAACAGAGGAACCCAGTCAACTTTGAAATTGCCTGCCGTAGTTTGGATTTAGTGAAGTCGTGTGTACTTAAAAAAGGGCTGTGCGAGGGGAGACCACAGCGAGGGAAGGGTGGAAATTGGGTGGAAGAGGGGAAAAAGTGGGTAGAAAGAGAGAGAATTAGAGTGAGAGAAAGAAGTGTGGGCATTGGGGAAATAGGGGGTTTAGCTAAAGTGGGAATTGGGTGGAAGAGGGGAAAAGTGGGGGAGAGAGAGAGAGAGAGAGAGAGAGAGAGAGAGAGAGAGAGAGAGAGAGAGAGAGAGAGAGAGAGAGAGAGAGAGAGAGAGAGATAAGTGTAGGCATTGGGAAGTCGGGGTTTAGCTAACAAGGTTCCTTGAGAGTTGGGCCTTGAGTGCTCGTCAAACCGCGACGGTAGATTTCCATTTCAACCATTTTTCTTGGCGCCTCCTCTGGGGAAGTTAGATCTGGAAAAAGAGAAAGTAAGAGAAAGTGATACTCTCTCATTTTGTTCGGGAATTTTTCCAATTTTCTGTTGCCTATCTGCCATTTTTCTCTCTCCTGTGACGCGGGTGATTCGTCTGGCAGAGAGCGTTTCCCGCCAGAGGGCCAACGGGACCTATTTGTTATTTCAGTTGATCCTCTTGGGTCATTCACAGCAGTTACTGTAGGCAGGAGATGGAGAGATTTAGCTGGTTTGAGGGGGGGGGAGGTTGTGGGTTGTTTCTTTGGGGGGGGGGATAAGGAAGAATGCCTGTGGGGGGACATATTAGGGGGAAGGCTCCCGTGTGTTAGGGGGAAGGCTCTTGTGTCTTGTATGCTGATTTGTCCTAATAATAAGAAGGAAAAACTATGAAAAACGACGACAGATCGATCCCATCGGGACCGTGAGTTTAAGCTATTTACTGGGGTGGTTACTTTTATGGTTGGGCACCACAGGGGGGGGGGAGTGGTTGCTGTGCTTGCCCACCATATATATATATATATGTAAATATATATATATATATATATATATATATATATATATATATATATATATATATATATATATATATATATATATACTGTATATATATTATGAAATAGGATACCTTAATGATATAATCGAATATTTATCTCTTGATATTATATAAAGAGCCGGGTGTTCATGACAACGAATCTATGATTTTCTAATAAATTTGCAAACCTAATGCCCCCCCCCCATCAAATATTGAAGGACAATAATACTAAATCTTCAAAAGCAACAGGTAACAAGAGAATAGCCAGACAAGTCTCTCTCCCCCAACACAGGAGCCCAGTCAACTTTGAAATTGCCTGACGTAGTTTGGATTTGGTGAGGTCGTGTGTACTTAAAAAAAGACTGTGCGAGGGGAGACCAAAAAAAAGACTGTGCGAGGGGAGACCAAAAAAAAGACTGTGCGAGGGGAGACCAAAAAAAAGACTGTGCGAGGGGAGACCAAAAAAAAGACTGTGCGAGGGGAGACCACAGCGAGGAAAAGGTGGAAATTGGGTGGAAGAGGGGAAAAGAGAGAGAGAGAGAGAGAGAGAGAGAGAGAGGGAGAGAGAGAATAGTGGGCATTGGGGAAATGGGGGTTTAGCTAACAAGGGTCCTTGGGAGTTGGGCCTCAAGTGCTCGTCAAACCGCAACGGTAGATTTCCATTTCAACCATTTTTCTCGGCGCATCCTTTGGGGAAGTGGATCAGGAAAAAGGAGAAGGTGAGAGAAAGTGCTACTCTCTCTTTTTGTTCGGGAATTTTTGCAATTTTCTGTTGCCTCTCTGCCATTTTTCTCTCTCTCCTCTGACGCGGGTGATTTGTCTGGCAGAGAGCGTTTCCCGCCAGAGGGCCAACGGGACCTATTTGTTATTTCACTTGATCCTCTTGGGTCATTCACAGCAGTTACTGTAGGCAGGAGATGGAGAGATTTAACTGGTTGGAGGGGGGAGGGGTAGGGGGGTCGTTTGTTGGGGGGGGGGATAAGGAAGAATGCCTGTGGGGGGACATATTTGGAGGAAGGCTCCAGTGTGTTAGGGGAAAGGCTCTTGTGTCTTGTATGCTGATTTGGCTTAATAAGAAGATAAAAACTTTAAAAAATGACGACAGATCGATCCCAGTGAGTTCAAGCTATTTACTGGGGTGGTTACTTCTATTGATGGGCACCACAGTGGGGGGAGTTGGTTGCTGCACTTGCCCACCTGACGTTCTGGTGAGCGTCTCTTCAGATAATACTGGAACTGAAATCAGGTAATTTCATACTTTGTTATTGTTTTGAACTGTAATTTCCAATCTATTTTCCAGTTATACAATTTTTTTTTGTGATCTGAGAATCGGCTTTGTTTATATATATATTTTTTTTATAAAGTGAGACACTTTAATGATATAATCGAATAATTATCTGTTGAAATTATATAAAGAGCCGGACGTTTATGACAAGAAAGCCATGATTTCCTAATATATTTGTATACCAAATGTCCCCCATCTAATGTTGAAGGACAATAATACTAAATTTTCAAAAGCAACAGGTAACAAGAGAATAGCCAGACAAGTCTCTCTCCCCTGACACAGGAGCCCAGTCAACTTTGAAATTGCCTGACGTAGTTTGGATTTAGTGAGGTCGTGTGTACTTAAAAAAGGGCTGTACGAGGGGAGACCACAGCCAGGAAAGGGTGGAAATTGGCTGGAAGAGGGGAAAAAGTGGGGAGAAAGAGAGAGGATTAGAGTGAGAGAGAAGTGTGGGGATTGGGGGTTTAGCTAACAAGGGTCCTTGGGAGATGTGCCTTGAGCGCTCGTCAAACCGCGACGGTAGATTTCCATTTCAACCATTTTTCTCGGCGTCTCCTCTGGGGAGGTGGATCTGGAAAAAGAGAAAGTGAGAGAAAGTGATACTCCCATTTTGTTCGGGAATTTTTTCATTTTCTGTTGCCTCTCTGCTATTTTTCTCTCTCTCCTCTGACGCGGGTGATTTGTCTGGCCGAGAGCATTTCCCGCCAGAGGGCCAACGGGACCTATTTGTTATTTCACTTGATCCTCTTGGGTCATTCACAGCAGTTACTGTAGGCAGGAGATGGAGAGGTTTAACTGGTTTGAGGGGGGGGGGAGGTTGGGGGTAGGTTGGGGGTCGTTTCTTGGGGGGGGGGGGAAATAAGGAAGAAGGCCTGTGGGGGGGGGGGGACATTAGGGGGAAAGCTCCAGTGTGTTAAGGGGAAGGCTCTTGTGTCTTGTATGCTAATTTGTCCTAATAATAAGAAGAAAAACTTTAAAAAATGACGACAGATCGATCCCAGTGGGACCGTGAGTTCAAGCTATTTACTGGGGTGGTTACTTTTATTGATGGGCACCATAGTGGGGGAAGGTGGTTGCTGCGCTTGCCCGCCTGACGTTCTGGTGAGCGTCTGTTCAGATAATACTGGAACTGAAACCAGGTAATTTCATACTTTGTTATTGTTTTCAGCTGTAATTTCCCATCTATTTTCCAGTTATGCAATTTTTTTTTTAATCTGAGGATCGGCTTTGTATATATATATATATATATATATATAATATATATATATATATATATATATATATATATATATATACATTTATATATATATATATATATATATATATATATATATATATATATATATATATATATATACATTTATATATATATATATATATATATATATATATATATATATATATTATTTTTATAAAGTAAGATAATTGAAAGATATAATCGAATACTTATCTCTTGATATTATATAAAAAGCCGGGTGTTCATGACAATGAATCTATGATTTTCTAATATATTTGCATACCGAATGTCCCCCATCTTATGTTTAAGGACAATAATACAAAATTTTCAAAAGCAACAGGTAACAAGAGAATAGCCAGACAAGTCTCTCTCCCCCTACACAGGAATCCAGTCAACTTTGAAATTGCCTGACGTAGTTTGGATTGAGTGAGGTCGTGTGTACTTAAAAAAGGGCTGTGCGAGGGGAGACCGCAGTGAGGGAAGGGTGGAAATTGGGTGGAAGACGGGAAAAAGTGGGGGGGGAGAGAGAGAGAGAGAGAGAGAGAGAGAGAAGCGTGGGCATTGGGAAACGGGGGTTTAGCTAAAGTGAAAATTGGATGGAAGAGGGGAAAAGTGGAGAGAGAGAGAGAGAGAGCGAGAGAGAGAGAGAGAGAGAAAGAGAGAGAGAGAGAGAGAGAGAGGAGAGAGAGAGAGAGAGAGAGAGAGAGAGAGAGAGAGAGTCAGGGAAATGGGGGTTTAGCTAACAAGGGTCCTTGGGAGTTGGGCCTCAAGTGCTCGTCAAACCGCGACGGTAGATTCCCATTTCAACCATTTTTCTTGGCGCCTCCTCTGGGGAAGTTAGATCTGGAAAAAGAGAAAGTGAGAGAAAGTGATACTCTCTCTTTTTGTTCGGGAATTTTTTTTTCCATTTTCTGTTGCCATTTTTCTCTCTCCTCTGACGCGGGTGATTTGTCTGGCAGAGAGCGTTTCCCGCCAGAGGGCCAACGGGACCTATTTGTTATTTCACTTGATCCTCTTGGGTCATTCCTAGCAGTTACTGTAGGCAGGAGATGGAGAGATTTAACTGGTTTGAGGGGGGTGGGGGTGGGGAGAGGTTGGGGGTAGGTTGGGGGTCGTTTCTTGGGGGGATAAGGGAGAATGACTGTGGGGGGACATACTAGGGGGGGAGGCTCCATTGTGTTAGGGGAAAGGCTCTTGTGTCTTGTATGCTAATTTGGCT
>NC_090739.1:6423513-6436013 GCF_036898095.1 Palaemon carinicauda
AATTTCATACTCTTGTCGTTTGAACTGTAATTTTTTTTATTTATTTTCCAATTATGCAAATTTGTGTAATTTTGAGGATTGGCTTTGTGTAATTTATTTTTTATAAAGTAAGATACTTTAATGATATAATCGAATACTTATCTCTTAATATCATATAAAGAGCGGGGGGTTCATGACAACGAATCTATAATTTTCTAGTATATTTGCATACCGAAAGTCCCCCCCCCCCCATCTAATGTTTAAGGTCAATAATACTAAATTTTCAAAAGCAACAGGTAACAAGAGAATAGCCAGACAAGTCTAGCTCCCCCTACACAAGAGCCCAGTCAACTTTGAAATTGCCTGACGTAGTTTGGATTTAGTGAGGTCGTGTGTACTTAAAAAAGGGCTGTGCGAGGGGAGACCACAGCCAGGAAAGGGTGGAAGAGAGAGAGAGAGAGAGAGAGAGAGAGAGAGAGAGAGAGAGAGAGAGAGAGAGAGAGAGAGAGAGAGAGAATAGTGGGCATTGGGGAAATGGGGGTTTAGCTAACAAGGGTCCTTGGGAGATGTGCCTTGAGCGCTCGTCAAACCGCGACGGTAGATTTCCATTTCAACCATTTTTCTTGGCGTCTCCTCTGGGGAAGTGGATCTGGTAAAAGGAGAAAGTGATACTCTCTCTTTTTGTTCGGGAATTTTTCCTATTTTCTGTTGCCTCTGCCATTTTTCTCTCTCTCCTGTGAGGCGGGTGATTTGTCTGGCAGAAGCGTTTCCCGCCAGAGGGCCAAAGGGACCTATTTGATATTTCACTTGATCCTCTTGGGTCATTCACAGCAGTTACTGTAGGCAGGAGATGGAGAGATTTAACTGGTTGGAGGGGTGGGGTGGGGAAAGGTTGGGGGTAGGTTGGGGGTGGTCGTTTCTTGGGGGGGGGGGAGGGATAAGGAAGAAAGTCTGTCGGGGCGGGGGGCATATTAGGGGGAAGGCTCTTGTGTCTTGTATGCTGATTTGTCCTAATAATAAGAAGGAAAACTATGAAAAACGACGACAGATCGATCCCAGTGGGACCGTGAGTTCAAGCTATTTACTGGAGTGGTTACTTTTATGGTTGAGCACCTAAGTTGGGGGAAGGTGGTTACGCTTGCCCACCTGACGTTCTAGTGAGCGTCTCTTCAGATAATACTGGAACTGAAACCAGATAATTTCATACTTTGTTATTGTTTTGAGCTGTAATTTCCAATTTATTTTCCAGTTATACAATATTTTTTTTTTGTAATCTGAGGAATGGCTTTATATATATATATATATATATATATATATATATATATATATATATATATATATATATATATATATTATAAAGTAAGATAACTTAATGATATAATCGAATAATTAACTCTTGATATTATATTTAGAGCCGGACGTTCATGACAACGAATCTATGATTTTCTAAAATTTTGCATACCCCCCCTCCCATTTAATGTTTAAGGACAATAATACTAAATTTTCAAAAGCAACAGGTAACAGGAGAATAGCCAGACAAGTCTATCTCCCCCAACACAGAAGCCCAGTCAACTTTGAAATTGCCTGCCGTAGTTTGGATTTAGTGAGGTCGTGTGTACTTAAAAAAAAAGGCTGTGCGAGGGGAGACCACAGCCAGGAAAGGGTGGAAATTGGGTGGAAGAGGGGAAAAAGTGGGGAGAAAGAGAGAGGATTAGAGTGAGAGAGAAGTGTGGGGATTGGGGGTTTAGCTAACAAGGGTCCTTGGGAGTTGGGCCTTAAGTGCTCGTCAAACCGCGACGGTAGATTTCCATTTCAACCATTTTTCTCGGCGTCTCCTCTGGGGAAGTGGATCTGAAAAAAGAGAAAGTGATACTCTCTTTTTGTTCGGGAATTTTTGCAATTTTCTGTTGCCTTACTGCCTTTTTTCTCTCTCTCCTCTGAGGCGGGTGATTCGTCTGGCAGAAAGCGTTTCCCGCCAGAGGGCCAACGGGACCTATTTGTTATTTCACTTGATCCTCTTGGGTCATTTACAGCAGTTACTCTAGGCGGGAGATGGAGAGATTTAACTGGTTTGAGGGAGGGAGAAGAGGTTGGGGGTAGGTTGGGAGTCGTTTCTTGGAGTGGGGGTGGATAAGGGAGAATGCCTGTGGGGGGACATGTTAGGGGGAAGGCTCCAATGTGTTAGGGGGAGGGCTCTTGTATCTTGCATGCTGATTTGTCCTAATAATAAGAAGAAAAACTATGAAAAATGACGACAGATCGATCCCAGTGGGACCGTGAGTTTAAGCTATTTACTGGGGTGGTTACTTTTATGGTTGGGACCTATTTGTTATTTCAGTTGATCCCCTTGGGTCATTCACAGCAGTTGAGGTGGGCGATGGAGGGATTTAACTGGTTTGATAGGGATGGGAAGACGTTGGGGGTAGGTTGGGGGTCTTTTCCTAGGGGGAGGGGGAAGAGAAGGCTCGGGAGGGGGAAATGTTAGGGGTAAGGCTCTGTGAGGTTAAGGGGTAAAGGCTCTTGTATCTTGTATGCTGATTTGGCTTAATAATCAGAAGAAAAACACTAAAACATGACGACAGATCGATCTCACTGGGACCGTGAGTTCAAGCTGTTTACTGGGGTGGTTACTTGTATGGTTGGGACCTATTTGTTATTTCAGTTGATCCCCTTGGGTCATTCACAGCAGTTGAGGTGGGCGATGGAGGGATTTAACTGGTTTGATAGGGATGGGAAGACGTTGGGGGTAGGTTGGGGGTCTTTTCCTAGGGGGAGGGGGAAGAGAAGGCTCGGGAGGGGGAAATGTTAGGGGTAAGGCTCTGTGAGGTTAAGGGGTAAAGGCTCTTGTATCTTGTATGCTGATTTGTCCTAATAATAAGAAGAAAAACTATGAAAAACGACGACAGATCGATCCCACTTGGACCGTGAGTTCAAGCTATTTACTGGGGTGGTTACTTTTATGGTCGGGACCTATCTGTTATTTCAGTTGATCCCCTTGGGTCATTCACAGCAGTTAAGGCGGCCGATGGAGAGATTTAACTGGTTTGATAGGGGTGGAAAGATGTTGGGGGGTCGTTTCCTAGGGGGGGGGAGGAGAAGGCTCGGGAGTGGGGAGTGTTAGGGGTAAGGCTCTGTGAGGTTAAGGGGTAAAGGCTCTTGTATCTGGGATGCTGATTTGGTTTAATAATAATAAGAAAAAAACTATGAAGAACGACGACAGATCGATCCCAGTGGGACCGTGAGTTCAAGCTATTTACTGGGGTGGTTACTTTTATGGTTGGGCACCACAGTGTGGGAGGTGGTTGCGCTTGCCCACCTGACGTTCTGGTGAGCGTCTCTTCAGATAATACTGGAACTGAAACCAGATTAATTCATACTTTGTTTTTGTTTTGAACTCTAATTTCCCATCTATTTTCCAGTTGTACAATATTCTTTTGTAGTCTGAGGATCGGCTTTGTATAATTTTTTATAAAGTAAGATACTTTACTGATATAATCGAATACTTAGAGCCGGGTGTTCATGATAACGAATGTATTATTTCCTAATAAATTTGCAAACCTAATGTCCCCCCCCTCCCTCCATTAAATGTTGAAGGACAATAATACAAAATTTTCAAAAGCAACAGGTAATAAGAGAATAGCCAGAGAAGTCTCTCTCCCCCGGCAATGGAGCCCAGTCAACTTTGAAATTGCCTGACGTAGTTTGGATTTGGTGAGGTCATGTGTATTTAAAAAAGGGCTGTGCGAGGGGAGACCACAGCCAGGAAAGGGTGGAAATTGGGTGGAAGAGGGGAAAAAGGGGGTAGAAAGAGAGAGGATTAGAGTGTGGGGATTGGGGGTTTAGCTAACAAGGGTCCTTGGGAGTTGGGCCTTAAGTGCTCGTCAAACCGCGACGGTAGATTTCCATTTCAATCATTTTTCTTGGCGCCTCCTCTGGAGAAGTGGATCTGGAAAAAGAGAAAGTGAGAGAAAGTGATACTCTCTCTTTTTGTTAGTGAATTTTTCCATTTTCTGTTACCTCTCTGCCATTTTTCTCTCTCTCCTGTGACGCGGGTGATTTGTCTGGCAGAGAGCGTTTCCCGCCAGAGGGCCAAAGGGACCTATTTGTTATTTCACTTGATCCTCTTGGGTCATTCACAGCAGTTACTGTAGGCGGGAGATGGAGAGATTTAGCTGGTTTGAGGGGGGGGGGGGAGGTTGGGGGTAGGTCGGGGGTCGTTTCTTGGGGGGGGATAAGGAAGAATACCTGTAAGGGGACATATTAGGGAGAAGGCTCTTGTGTCTTGTATACTGATTTGTCCTAGTAATAAGAAGAAAAACTATGAAAAACGACGACAGATCGATCCCAGTGGGACCGTGAGTTCAAGCTATTTACTGGGGTGGTTACTTTTATGGTCGGGACCTATTTGGTATTTCAGTTGATCCCCTTGGGTCATTCACAGCATTTAAGGCGGACGATGGAGAGATTTAACTGGTTTGATAGGGGTGGAAAGACGTTGGGGGTCGTTTCGTGGGGGTGGGGTGGGGAGGGGGTGGGGGGAGAAGGCTCGGGAGGGGGGAATGTTAGGGGTAATGCTCTGTGAGGTTAAGGGGTGAAGGCTCTTGTATCTTGTATGCTGATTTGGCTTAATAATAAGAAAAAAAATTAATAAATGACAACAGATCGATCCCAGTGGGACCGTGAGTTCAAGCTATTTACTGGGGTGGTTACTTTTATGGTTAGGCACCATAGTGGGGGGAGGTGGTTGCTGCGCTTGCCCACCTGACGTTCTGGTGAGCGTCTCTTCAGATAATACTGGAACTGAAACCAGATTAATTCATACTTTGTTTCTGTTTTGAACTCTAATTTCCCATCTATTTTCCAGTTGTACAATATTTTTTTGTAGTCTGAGGATCGGCTTTGTATAATTTTTTAAAAAGTAAGATACTTTACTGATATAATCGAATACTTAGAGCCGGGTGTTCATGATAACGACTGTATTATTTCCTAATAAATTTGCAAACTGAATCTCACCCCCCTCATCTAATGTTGAAGGACAATAATACAAAATTTTCAAAAGCAACAGGTAACAAGAGAATAGCCAGACAAGTCTCTCTCCCCCTACACAGGAGCCCAGTCAACTTTGAAATTGCCTGACGTAGTTTGGATTTAGTGAGGTCGCGTGTACTTAAAAAAGGCTGTGCGAGGGGAGACCACTGCGAGGAAAAGGTGGAAATTGGGTGGAGGAGGGGAAAAAGTGGGGAGAGAGAGAGAGAGGATTAGAGTGAGAGAGAGAAGTGTGGGGATTGGGGGTTTAGCTAACAAGGGTCCTTGGGAGTTGGGCCTTAAGTGCTCGTCAAACCGCGACGGTAGATTTCCAATTCAACCATTTTTCTTGGCGCCTCCTCTGGGGAAGTGGATCTGGAAAAAGAGAAAGTAATACTCTCTCTTTTTGTTCGGGAATTTTTCCATTTTCTGTTGCCTCTGCCATTTTTCTCTCTCCTCTGACGCGGGTGATTTGTCTGGCAGAAAGCGTTTCCCGCCAGAGGGCCAAAGGGACCTATTTGTTATTTCACTTGATCCTCTTGGGTCATTCAGAGCAGTTACTGTAGGCGGGAGATGGAGAGATTTAACTGGTTAGAGGGGGTTGGGGGTAGGTTGGGGGTCGTTTCTTTGGGGGGGGGGGGAATAAGGAAAAATGCCTGTGGGGGGACATATTAGGGGGAATGCATTTGTGTCTTGTATGCTGATTTGTCCTAATGATAAGAAGAAAAACTATGAAAAATGACGACAGATCGATCCCAGTGGAACCGTGAGTTCAAGCTATTTACTGGGGTGGTTACTTTTATGGTTGGGACCTATTTGTTATTTCATTTGATCCTCTTGGGTCATTCACAGCAATTAAGGCGGACGATGGAGAGATTTAACTGGTTTGATTGGTGGGGGGGGGGGGGGAGGATGGAGATCGTTTCCTGGGGGGGGGGGAGGAGAAGGCTTGGGAGGGAGGAATGTTAGGGGTAAGGCTCTGTGACGTTAAGGGGTGAAGGCTCTTGTATCTTGTATGCTGATTTGGCTTAATAATAAGAAAAAAAACTTTAAAAAAGGACGACAGATCGATCCCCCTGGGACCGTGAGTTGAAGCTGTTTACTGGGGTGGTTACTTTTATGGTTGGGCACCATAGTGGGGGAAGGTGGTTGCTGCTCTTGCCCACCTGACGTTCTGGTGAGCGTCTCTTCAGATAATACTGGAACTGGAACCAGGTAATTTCATACTTTGTTATTGTTTTGAACTGTAATTTCCCATCTAATTTCCAGTTATACAATTTTTTTTTGTAGTCTGAGGATCGGCTTTGTTTATATATATATATATATATATATATATATATATATATATATATATATATATATATATATATATATATATATATATATATATATATATATATTTTATTAAATAAGATATCTTAATGATATAATTGAATACTTATCTCTTGATATTATATAAAGAGCCGGGTGTTCATGACAACGTATCTATGATTTCCTAATATATTTGCATACCGAATGTCCCCCATCTTATGTTTAAGAACAATAATTCTAAATTTTCAAAAGCAACAGGTAACAAGAGAATAGCCAGACAAGTCTCTCTCCCCAAACACAGGAACCCAGTCAACTTTGAAATTGCCTGACGTAGTTTAGATTTAGTGAGGTCGTGTGTACTTAAAAAAGGGCTGTGCGAGGGGAGACCACAGAGAGGGAAGGGTGGAAATTGGGTGGAGGAGGGGAAAAGTGGAGAGAGAGAGAGAGAGAGAGAGAGAGAGAGAGAGAGAGAGAGAGAGAGAGAGAGAGAGAGAGAGAGAGAGAGAGAATAGTGGGCATTGAGGAAATGGGGGTTTAGCTAACAAGGGTCCTTGGGAGTTGGGCCTTGAGTGCTCGTCAAACCGCGACGGTAGATTTCCATTTCAACCATTTTCCTCTGGGGAAGTTAGATCTGGAAAAAGAGAAAGTGATACTCTCTCTTTTTGTTCGGGAATTTTTCCATTTTCTGTTGCCTCTCTGCCATTTTTCTCTCTCTCCTCTGACGCGGGTGATTTGTCTGGCAGAGAGCGTTTCCCGCCAGAGGGCCAACGGGACCTATTTGTTATTTCACTTGATCCTCTTGGGTCATTCACAGCAGTTACTGTAGGCAGGAGATAGAGAGATTTAACTGGTTGGAGGGGGGAGGTTGGGGGTCGTTTCTTGGGGGGGGGGGCGGGTTAAGGAAGAATGCCTATGGGGGCGGGCATATTAGGGGGAAGGCTCCAGTGTGTTAGAGGGAAGGCTCTTGTGTCTTGTATGCTGATTTGTCCTAATAATAATAAGAAAAACTATGAAAAACGACGACAGATCGATCCCAGTGGGACCGTGAGTTCAAGCTATTTACTGGTGTGGTTACTTTTATGGCTGGGACCTATTTGTTATTTCAGTTGATCCCCTTGGGTCATTCACAGCAGTTAAGGCGGGTTATGGAGAGATTTAACTGGTTTGATAGGGGTGGAAAGACGTTCGGGGTAGGTTGGGGGTCGTTTCTTGGGGGGGGGGGGAGGGAGAAGGCTTGGGGGAGGGGCATGTTTGGGAGAAGGCTCTGGGGGGGGGGGGTTAGGGGTTAAGGCTCTTGTATCATGTATGCTGATTTGTCCTAATATGAAGAAAAAGCTAAAAAATGACGACAGATCAATCCCAGTGTGACCGTGAGTTCAAGCTATTTATTGGGGTGGTTACTTTTGTGGTTAGACACCATAGTGTGGGGAGGTGGTTGCTGCGCTTGCCCACCTGACGTTCTGGTGAGCGTCTCTTCAGATAATACTGGAACTGAAACCAGGTAATTTCATACTTTGTAATTGTTTTGAACTGTAATTTCCCATCTATTTTCCAGTTATATAATTTTTTTTTTGTAGTCTGAGGATCGGTTTTGTATATATATATATATATATATATATATATATATATATATATATATATATATATATATATATATATATATATATATATATATATATATATATATATATCTTATAAGGTAAGATAGTTTAATGATATAATCGAATAATTATCTCTTGATATCATATAAAGAGCTGAGTGTTCATGACAACGAATCTATGAATTTCTAATATATTTGCAAACCGAATGTCACCCCCTTCATCTAATGTTGAAGGATAATAACACAACATTTTCAAAAGCAACAGGTAACAAGAGAATAGCCACACAAGTCTCTCTCCCCCAACACAGAAGCCCAGCCAACTTTGAAACTGCCTGACGTAGTTTGGATTTAGTGAGGTCGTGTGTACTTAAAAAAGGCTGTGCGAGGGGAGACCCCAGCTAGGAAGGGGTGGAAATTGGTTGGAATAGGGGAACAGTGGGGAGAAAGAGAGAGGATTAGAGTGAGAGAGAAGTGTGGGGAATGGGGGTTTAGCTAACAAGGGTCCTTGGGAGTTGGGCCTTAAATGCTCGTCAAACCCCAACGGTAGATTTCCATTTCAACCAGTTTTCTCGGCGCCTCCTCTGGGGAAGTGGATCTGGAAAAAGAGAAAGTGAGAGAAAGTGATACTCTCTTTTTGTTCGGGAATTTTTTTCCATTTTCTGTTGCCTCTCTGCCATTTTTCTCTCTCTCCTCTGAGGCGGGTGATTTGTCTGGCCGAGAGCGTTTCCCGCCAGAGGGCCAACGGGACCTATTTGTTATTTCACTTGATCCTCTTTGGTCATTCACAGCAGTTACTGTAGGCAGGAGATGGAGAGATTTAACTGGTTTGAGGGGGGGGAAAGGTTGGGTGTCGTTTCTTGGGGGGGGGGGGGTTAAGGAAGAATGTCTGTGTGGGGACATATTAGGGGGAAGGCTCTTGTGTCTTGCATGCTGATAATAAGAAGAAAAACTATGAAAAACGACGACAGATCGATCCCAGTGGGACCGTGAATTCAAGCTATTTACTGGGGTGGTTACTTTTATGGTTGGGACCTATTTGTTATTTCATTTGATCCCCTTGGGTCATTCACAGCAGTTAAGGTGGGCGATGGAGTGATTTAACTGGTTTGATGGGGGTGGAAAGACGTTGGGGGTAGGTTGGGGGTCGTTTCTTGGGGGGGGGGGTGGTTTGAGAGAAGGCTCGGGGGAGGGGCATATTAGGGGGAACCATCTGTGAGGTTAAGGGGGGAAGGCTCTTGTATTCTGTATACTGATTAGGCTTAATAAGAAGAAAAAAACTTTATAAAATGACGACAGATCGATCCCACTGGGACCGTGCGTTCAAGCTATTTACTGGGGTGGTTACTTTTATGGTTGGGCTCCACGTGGGGGGGGGGGGGAGTGGTTGCTGCGCTTGGCCACCTGACGTTTTGGTGAGTGTCTCTTCAGATAATATTGGAACTGAAACCAGATAATTTCTTACTTTGTTATTGTTTTGAACTGTAATTTCCCATCTATTTTCCAGTTAGATGGTTGGGGGTAGGTTGGGGGTCGTTTCTTGGGGGGGGGATAAGGAAGAAGGCCTGTGGGGGGGGGGGGGCATATTAGGGGAAGGCTCCAGTGTGTTAGGGGAAAGGCACTTGTGTCTTGTATGCTGATTTGTCCTAATAAGAAGAAGAAAAACTATGAAAAACGACGACAGATCGATCCCTGTGGGACCGTGAGTTCAAGCTATTTACTGGGATGGTTACTTTTATGGTTGGGACCTATTTGTTATTTCAGTTGATCCCCTTGGGTCATTCACAGCAGTTAAGGCGGGGTATGGAGGGATTTAACTGGTTTGATAGGGGTGGAAAGACGTTGGGAGTAGGTTTGGGGTCTTTTCCTAGGGGGGGGGGGGAGGGGGGGCAGAAAGGAGAAGGCTCGGGAGGGGGGAATGTTAGTGGTAAGGCTCTGTGAGGTTAAGGGGTGAAGGCTCTTGTATCTTGTATGCTGATTTGGATTAATAATAAGAAGAACAAACTAAAAAATGATGACAGATCAATCCCAGTGTGACCGTGAGTTCAAGCTATTTACTGGGGTGGTTTCTTTTATGGTTGGGCACCACAGTGGGGGAGGTGGTTGCTGCGCTTGCCCACCTGACGTTCTGGTGAGCGTCTCTTAAGATAATACTGAAACTGAAACCAGACTAATTCATACTTTGTTTTTGTTTTGAACTTTAATTTCCCATCTATTTTCCAGTTGTACAATATTTTTTTGTAGTCTGAGGGTCGACTTTGTATAATTTTTCATAAAGTAAGATACTTTACTGATATAATCGAATACTTAGAGCCGGGTGTTCATGATAACGAATGTATGATTTCCTAATAAATTTGCAAACCTAATGTCCCCCCCCCCATTAAATGTTGAAGGACAATAATACAAAATTTTCAAAAGCAACAGGTAACAAGAGAATAGCCAGACAAGTCTCTCTCCCCCAACACAGGAGCCCAGTCAACTTTGAAATTGCCTGCCGTAGTTTGGATTTGGTGAGGTCGTGTGTACTTAAAAAGACTGTGCGAGGGGAGACCACTGCCAGGAAAAGGTGGAAATTGGGTGGAAGAGGGGAAAAGTGGGGGGGGGGGGGAGAGAGAGAGAGAGAGAGAAGTGTGGGCATTGGGAAATGGGGATTTAGCTAACAAGGGTCCTTGGGAGTTGGGCCTTAAGTGCTCGTCAAACCACGACGGTAGATTTCCATTTCAACCATTTTTCTCGGCGCCTCCTCTGGGGAAGTGGATCTGGAAAAAGAGAAAGTGATACTCTCTTTTTTTGTTCGGGAATTTTTCCATTTTCTGTTGCCTCTCTGCCATTTTTCTCTCTCTCCTCTGACGCGGGTGATTCGTCTGGCAGAGAGCGTTTCCCGCCAGAGGGCCAACGGGACCTATTTGTTATTTCACTTGATCCTCTTTGGTCATTCACAGCAGTTACTGTAGCCAGGAGATGGAGAGATTTAACTGGTTTGAGGGGGGGGGGAAAGGTTGGGTGTCGTTTCTTGGGGGGGGGGGGGTTAAGGAAGAATGCCTGTGGGGGGACATATTAGGGGGAAGGCTCTTGTGTCTTGCATGCTGATAATAAGAAGAAAAACTATGAAAAACGACGACAGATCGATCCCAGTGGGACCGTGAATTCAAGCTATTTACTGGGGTGGTTACTTTTATGGTTGGGACCTATTTGTTATTTCATTTGATCCCCTTGGGTCATTCACACCAGTTAAGGTGGGCGATGGAGGGATTTAACTGGTTTGATGGGGGTGGAAAGACGTTGGGGGTAGGTTGGGGGTCGTTTCTTGGTCGGGGGGGTTTTGAGAGAAGGCTCGGGGGAGGGGCATATTAGGGGGAACCATCTGTGAGGTTAAGGGGGGAAGGCTCTTGTATTCTGTATACTGATTAGGCTTAATAAGAAGAAAAAAACTATAAAATGACGACAGATCGATCCCACTGGGACCGAGCGTTCAAGCTATTTACTGGGGTGGTTACTTTTATGGTTGGGCTCCACGTATGGGGGGGGGTAGTGGTTGCTGCGCTTGGCCACCTGACGTTTTGGTGAGTGTCTCTTCAGATAATATTGGAACTGAAACCAGATAATTTCATACTTTGTTATTGTTTTGAACTGTAATTTCCCATCTATTTTCCAGTTAGATGGTTGGGGGTCGTTTCTTGGGGGGGGGATAAGGAAGAAGGCCTGTGGGGGGAGGGCATATTAGGGGAAGGCTCCAGTGTGTTAGGGGAAAGGCACTTGTGTCTTGTATGCTGATTTGTCCTAATAAGAAGAAGAAAAACTATGAAAAACGACGACAGATCGATCCCTGTGGGACCGTGAGTTCAAGCTATTTACTGGGATGGTTACTTTTATGGTTGGGACCTATTTGTTATTTCAGTTGATCCCCTTGGGTCATTCACAGCAGTTAAGGCGGGGTATGGAGGGATTTAACTGGTTTGATAGGGGTGGAAAGACGTTGGGGGTAGGTTTGGGGTCTTTTCCTAGGGGGGGAGGGGGGGGGGAGAAAGGAGAAGGCTCGGGAGGGGGGAATGTTAGTGGTAAGGCTCTGTGAGGTTAAGGGGTGAAGGCTCTTGTATCTTGTATGCTGATTTGGATTAATAATAAGAAGAACAAACTAAAAAATGATGACAGATCAATCCCAGTGTGACCGTGAGTTCAAGCTATTTACTGGGGTGGTTTCTTTTATGGTTGGGCACCACAGTGGGGGAGGTGGTTGCTGCGCTTGCCCACCTGACGTTCTGGTGAGCGTCTCTTAAGATAATACTGAAACTGAAACCAGATTAATTCATACTTTGTTTTTGTTTTGAACTTTAATTTCTCATCTATTTTCCAGTTGTACAATATTTTTTTGTAGTCTGAGGGTCGACTTTATATAATTTTTCATAAAGTAAGATACTTTACTGATATAATCGAATACTTAGAGCCGGGTGTTCATGATAACGAATGTATGATTTCCTAATAAATTTGCAAACCTAATGTCCCCCCCCCCCATTAAATGTTGAAGGACAATAATACAAAATTTTCAAAAGCAACAGGTAACAAGAGAATAGCCAGACAAGTCTCTCTC
>NC_090739.1:6441013-6451013 GCF_036898095.1 Palaemon carinicauda
AAAAAGGGCTGTGCGAGGGGAGACCGCAGCGAGGGAAGTGTGGAAATTGGGTGGAAGAGGGGAAAAAGTGGGTAGAAAGAGAGAGGATTAGAGTGAGAGAGAGAGAGAAGTGTAGGCATTGGGGAAATGGGGGTTTAGCTAACAAGGGTCCTTGGCAGATGGGCCTTGAGTGCTCGTCAAACCGCGACGGTAGATTTCCATTTCAACCATTTTTCTCGGCGCCTCCTCTGGGGAAGTAGGATCTGGAAAAAGAGAAAGTGAGAGAAAGTGATACTCTCATTTTGTTCGGGAATTTTTCCATTTTCTGTTGCCTCTCTGCCAGTTTTCTCTCTCTCTGACGCGGGTAATTTGTCTGGCAGAGAGCGTTTCCCGCCAGAGGGCCAACGGGACCTATTTGTTATTTCACTTGATCCTCTTGGGTCATTCACAGCAGTTACTGTAGGCAGGAGATGGAGAGATTTAGCTGGTTTGAGGGGGGAGGGAGAGGTTGGGGGTCGTTTCTTGGAGGGGGGGATAAGGAAGAATGCCTGTGGGGGGACATATTAGTGGGAATGCTCCAGTGTGTTAGGGGGAAGGCTCTTGTGTCTTGTATGCTGATTTGTCCTAATAATAAGAAGAAAAACTATGAAAAATGACGACAGATCGATCCCATTTTGACATTGAGTTCAAGCTATTTAATGGGGTGGTTACTTTTATGGTTGGGACCTATTTATTATTTCAGTTGATCCCCTTGGGTCATTCACAACAGTTAAGGCAGGCGATGGAGGGATTTAACTGGTTTGATAGGGGTGGAAAGACGTTGGGGGTCGTTTCGTGGGGGGGGGGGGTGAGAAGGCTCAGGAGGGGGAAATGTTTGAGGAAAGGCTCTGTAAGGTTATGGGGTGAAGGCTCTTGTATCTTGTATGCTGATTTGGCTTAATAATAAGAAGAAAAAACTAAAAAATGACGACGGATCGATCCCAGTGTGACCGCGTGTACAAGCTATTTACTGGGGTGGTTTTTTTATGGTTGGGCACCATAGTGGAGGGAGGTGGTTCCTGTGCTTGCCCACCTGACGTTCTGGTGAGTGTCTCTTCAGATAATACTGGAACTGAAACCAGATTAATTCATACTTTGTTTATGTTTTGAACTCTAATTTCCCATCTATTTTCCAGTTGTACAATATTTTTTTGTAGTCTGAGGGTCGGCTTTGTATAATTTTTTTTAAAGTAAGATACTTTACTGATATAATCGAATACTTATAGCCGGGTGTTCATGGTAACGAATGTATGATTTCCTAATAAATTTGCAAACCTAATGTCACTCCCCCCCCCATCAAATGTTGAAGGACAATAATACAAAATTTTCAAAAGCAACAGGTAACAAGAGAATAGCCAGACAAATCTCTCTCCCTCGGCACTGGAGCCCAGTCAACTTTGAAATTGCCTGACGTAGTTTGGATTTAGTGAGGTCGTGTGTACTTAAAAAAGGGGCGGTGCGAGGGGAGACCGCAGCGAGGGAAGGGTGGAAATTGGGTGGAAGAGGGGAAAAAGTGGGGAGAAAGAGAGAGGATTTGAGAGAGAGAAGTGTGGGGGATGGGGGTTTAGCTAACAAGGGTCCTTGGGAGTTGGGCCTTAAGTGCTCGTCAAACCGCGACGGTAGATTTCCATTTCAACCATTTTTCTTGGCGCCTCCTTTGGGGAAGTGGGATCTGGAAAAAGGGAAAGTGATACTCTCTCTTTTTGTTCGGGAATTTTTTCTTCATTTTCTGTTGCCTTTCTGCCATTTTTCTCTCTCCTCTGACGCGGGTAATTTGTCTGGCAGAGAGCGTTTCCCGCCAGAGGGCCAACGGGACCTATTTGTTATTTCACTTGATCCTCTTGGGTCATTCACAGCAGTTACTGTAGGCAGGAGATGGAGAGATTTAGCTGGTTTGAGGGAGGGGGGGGGGCAGGTTGGGGGTAGGTTGGGGGTCGTTTCTTGGGGGGTGGTGGATAAGGAAGAATGCCTGTGGGGTGACATATGAGGGGGAAGGCTCCAGTATGTTAGGGGGAAGGCTCTTGTGTCTTGTATGCTGATTTGTCCTAATAAGAAGAAAAACTATGAAAAACGACGACAGATCGATCCCAGTGGGACTGTGAGTTCAAGCTTTTTACTGGGGTGGTTACTTTTATGGTTGGGACCTATTGGTTATTTCAGTTGATCCCCTTGGGTCATTCACATTCAGTTAAGGCGGGCGATGGAGGGATTTAACTGGTTTGATGGGGTGTGGGGAGAGGTTGGGGGTAGGGTGGGGGTTGTTTCTTGGGGGGATAAGAGAGAAGGCTCAAGGGGGGGCCGGGCATATTAGGGGGAACGATCTGTGAGGTTAAGGGGGGAAGGCTCTTGTATCTTGTATGCTGATTTGGGTTAATAATAAGAAGAAAAAACTTAAAATTTACGACAGATCAATCCCAGTGTGACTGTGAGTTCAAGCTATTTACTGGGGTGGTTACTTTTATGGTTATGCACCACAGAGGGGGGAGGTGGTTGCGCTTGCCCACCTGACGTTCTGGTGAGCGTCTCTTCAGATAATACTGGAACTGAAACCAGATTAATTCATACTTTGTTTCTGTTTTGAACTGTAATTTCCCATCTATTTTCCAGTTGTATAATATTTTTTTGTAGTCTGAGGGTCGGCTTTGTATAATTTTTTATAAAGTAAGATACTTTACTGATATAATCGAATACTTAGAGCCGGGTAATCATGATAACGAATGTATGATTTCCTAATAAATTTGCAAACCTAATGTCACCCCCCCATCTAATGTTGAAGGACAATAATACAAAATTTTCAAAAGCAACAGGTAACAAGAGAATAGCCAGAGAAGTCTCTCTCCCCCAACACAGGAGCCCAGTCAACTTTGAAATTGCCTGACGTAGTTTGGATTTAGTGAGGTCTTGTGCACTTAAAAAAGGGCTGTGTGAGGGGAAACCACAGCGAGGGAAGGGTGGAAATTGGGTGGCAGAGGGGAAAAGTGGGGAGAAAGAGAGAGGATTAGAGTGAGAGAGAAGTGTGGGGATTGGGGGTTTAGCTAACAAGGGTCCTTGGGAGTTGGGCCTTAAGTGCTCGTCAAACCGTGACGGTAGATTTCCATTTCAACCATTTTTCTCGGCGCTTCCTCTGGGGAAGTGGGATCTGGAAAAAGAGAAAGTGAGAGAAAGTGATACTCTCACTTTTTGTTCGGGAATTTTTCCAATTTTCTGTTGCCTCTCTGCCATTTTTCTCTCTCTCCTCTGACGCGGGTGATTTGTCTGGCAGAGAGCGTTTCCCGCCAGAGGGCCAACGGGACCTATTTGTTATTTCACTTGATCCTCTTGGGTCATTCACAGCAGTTACTGTAGGCGGGAGATGGAGAGATTTATCTGGTTTGAGGGGGGGTGGGGGGAGAGGTTGGGGGTAGGTTGGGGGTCGTTTCTGGGGGGTGGTATAAGGAAGAATGCCTGTGGGGGGACATATTAGGGGGAAGGCTCCAGTGTTAGGGGGGAAGGCTCTTGTGTCTTGTATGCTGATTTGTCCTAATAATAAGAAGAAAAACTCTGAAAAACGACGACAGATTGATCCCAGTGGGACTGTGAGTTCAAGCTATTTACTGGGGTGGTTACTTTTATGGTTGCGACCTATTTGTTATTTCAGTTGATCCCTTTGGGTCATTCACAGCTGTTAAGGCGGGGGATGGAGGGATTTAACTGGTTTGAGTGTCGGGGGGGGGGGGGGGTAGGGTGGGGGGTCGTTTCTTGGGGAGGTAGGGGGGTCGTTTCTTGGGGGGGGGGGGGTTAAGAGAGAATGCCTGTGGGGGGATATATTAGGGGGAAGGCTCCAGTGTGTTAGGGTGAAGGCTCTTGTATCTTATATGCTGATTTGGCTTAATAATAAGAAGAAAAAAACTTTAAAAAGTGACGACAGATCGATCCAACTGGGACCGTGAGTTCAAGCTGTTTACTGGGGTGGTTACTTTTATGGTTGGGCACCACAGTCGGGGGAAGTGGTTGCTGCTCTTGCCCACCTGGTGAGCGTCTCTTCAGATAAAACTGGAACTGAAACCAGATAATTTTAAAATTTATTAGTTTTTATTTATTTATTTATTTATTATTATTATTATTATTATTATTATTATTATTATTGGGGCATTACTGTTTAAAGACCCATTTATTATTATTATTATTATTATTATTATTATTATTATTATTATTATTATTGGGGCATTACTGTTTAAACACCCATTTTTTATTATTATTATTATTATTATTATTATTATTATTATTATTATTGGGGCATTACTGTTTAAAGACCCATTTATTATTATTATTATTATTATTATTATTATTATTATTACTAATATCATCATTATCATTATCATCATTATTATCATTATTTTATCATTATCATTATCATTATCATTATACTCCCAAACAACTTCTTTTCATTATACCCCCAAACAAAACTATCACCTTATGGAACTATAGAAAGAAGGCAGGAGAGCTCCCATTCTGCTCCTTCATCTTCCCGTCCAGTTAAATTACTTAATATTAATTCCGAACAGAATCCCTCCATAAAAAGGAGAGGAAGAAGCCAGAGATGAGGAAATGGGAATAAAGGAGTTGAATGACGTTTACTCCTAAAAGGGTTATGTAACATTAGTTGGGGTAATTGGGTTAGAGGACCCAAATATGTTTTATGTAATGTGTTTTACGAAATATGTTTCACTGGTTACTTTCTATTTTTCATGAATATGTTTCACTAAATGTTTTACGAAATATGTTTTACGTAGTGTTTCACGATATGTGTTTTACGAGATATGTTTCACGAGTTATGTTCTGTTTTATGAATATGTTTCACGAAATATGTTTTACAAAACATGTTTCACTAAATGAGTTTTACGAAATATGTTTTAAGAAATGTGTTTCAAGAAATATATTTTACGAAATATGTTTCACGAAATGTGTTTTACGAAATGTGATGAACGAAATAGTTTTAAGAACTAGGTTTTAAGAGAAGTCTAGACCCTGTTGCGTTTAGAAGACTTGAGAAAATGGGAGGTGGGGTGAAGATGGAATTATTGTTGTTGTTGTTGTTGGGCCATTAAAGTTTAGATATACATTTATTATTATTATTATTATTAATATTATTATTATTATTATTATTATTATAATATGGGAAGCATAGAATCTGTGTGTGTATATCCATCTAAATATTTAGCCATCTTTTTTTGACGGATCGCATACACTAGTTTAGTATAATGCATTTTTCAAGCAACTCTTAAGCAAGCATTCGGTTTAACTCGAAAATTAAAAGTTAAAATAAACTGAATTGTTCATATATCATTAAAAAAAAAAAAAAAACTTAAAAATTTCATTCGAGACATATCTTTTTGTGATATGTCAACTTAAGGTGAACTCCACAGTCGGGGGGGGGGGGGGGGGTTTGAAGTTTACTCTGTTTTAAAACCCTTGAGCAAGAAATCGAAAGTTGAAAAGCAGATGAATACTCCATATATCATTCCCAAAAACCAGCAAAATGAGTCACTCAAAAAAAGAAAAGAAAAGAAAAATTTATATATATATATATATATATATATATATATATATATATATATATATATATATATATATATATATATGTATATATATATATATTTATAAAATTTCCTTCGAGACATTCTTTTTTTTGTGATATCTCAACTTAAGGTGAACTTCACAGTGTGAGGGGGCGGGGGGGGGGGGGGGAGGGGGAAGTTGAAGTTTACTTTGTATTAAAACCCTTGAGCAAGCAATCGGTTTAATTCGAAAGTCGAAAAGCAGATGGTTACTTCATATATCAAAAAAAAAAAAAAAAAAAAAACTTGAAAGTTCCCTTCGAGACATTTTTTTTTTTTTGGTGTGATATGTCAACTTAAGGTGAACTTCACCGGGGGGGGGGGGGGGGGAGGGGAGTGGAGGTTTTCTTTGTATTACGACCATTGCCGGCATTCTATTAAAACTTTCCCTCTATAGACCAGAGAACGAGAGGGATTTAATCCTTCCGCTGTCGCATCTCCTAATTAGTTGAGAGAGAGAGAGAGAGAGAGAGAGAGAGAGAGAGAGAGAGAGAGAGAGAGGAGAGAGAGAGAGAGAGAGAGAGGAACAAGGAAGTTATTGTCAAGTTATTTTTCATGTTCCCAATAGATGGTTTTTCTCTGATTGTAAACTACTGTTATTCCCTGTTGGGGAAATGCTTTGATTTGTACAATAATCTGGATATAGTGTTTATATTTGATATACAATATGAGAGAGAGAGAGAGAGAGAGAGAGAGAGAGAGAGAGAGAGAGAGAGAGAGAGAGAGAGAGAGAGAGAGGGTGGGGGGGAAATTGTGCGAGCGTAAGCATGCTTCTGTTTATACATATTTATACATACTGAGTGTATAAACATATTTTGTGTATGTAAACAAGTACATGCACACCTTTACATACATCCTGTATATATATATATATATATATATATATATATATATATATATATATATATATATTGTATATATAAACAATTATATAAACACTTTTAAACATCTACCGTATATATATATATATATATATATATATATATATATATATATATATATATATATATATATATATATGTTTGTGTGTGTGTGTATTTGCCTGCGTGTGTGTGGTTGTGCGCTTGTGTTTGTGTCTGTGTTTTTGTCTGTGTGTGTGTGTGTGTTTTGATTCTGAATACACATCTATCGGAAAAAAAGTCCAGACAATATAGAAATGTATCAACAAGACATTTCTGCGGTACGTGTTCCTCCTGTGTCTTCCTCTTCACGTTTCTGTACAATTGCGTCGTAAGGACGAAATTACTTCGTGTAATGCTGTGTAATTCGCCCTTACGAAATCCTCAGAAGAGATCCAGGTTCTCTTGGTGAATAAAGAGAGATTGGGAGTCCCGGGGAATTTGCAACAAAAGCTTATGTTTTTTTGTTGTTGGGGGGGGGGGATAATGTGGGAATTTTCTTGGTATTCTTTGTTGTAATATATATATATTTTTTTACTTGAAATAACAAAAGACAGTCGGAAACTGTACACTTTTTTTTTTATTTTTTTAAGACAAAGGATAGTCATTTTATTTGGATCTCAAAATGATATTTTGTGTTTCGTTGTAAAACAATCATGCAGTATTTTTTGTTGATATTAAATAGATTGTTGAGGGATAGTCATTTCAATGGGATAGCCTCATTACCTCCGTTTATTTAATTATGTATGTTAAGGTTGCAGCGATCAAAGGAACTGACGAGTTCGAGTGAGACTCGAACCCCAGTCTGACGTTCACCAGTCAGGGACGTTACCGCATCGGCCACAATAACCATTTTCTACTAGTTTATGTTTTTGAATGATAAAGTTTTCTGACAAAAGATCTATTTAATTAATTTCCATATTCTTATTTGGAATAAATTTATAAAACGTCGTCTTTTGTTCTTGCGAATGGAAATTCCCAGACATATATTCATGTATGAAACATAATTTTATCCATGAAAATTTGGTTGTGGTTAATTCAGTTTAATATGGTAACCATTACGAAGAAATAATTATTAAGTGGATAAGTGGAGAAATGGGAATTAATACAATTAGCATTTAATTTTACTCTTGGACGACGACGTTGATTGATTATGTTTCCTATTTACATTTTTATTTTATCTAATTCCTAATTTTTTCGTACATAGGTTCAACTTCTTTATAAGTTCAGTTTCCTTTTTTACTTTTCTTGGTTTTTTATTCTATTACTAATTCGGTTTTCCTGTATTTGTTCTGCCTCTCTTGTTTGAAGATTGTTTTTTTTAATATCTTCAACTTTAGATGATTAATGACATTTTATTGTCCTATTCAAATATTTGCATCTGGCATAATTGAGACTAAATGGTCCTTCTCTGTACTTCAGTATTCTACTGTAGGCTGCATTTTAGAGAATAATTTTTAATCTCGTGTGATAACAACTTAATTGATGTCTTAAAGCGTCTGAAAATATATTCTTTCTTTATTTCTATTCCACTTTTTACTATTTATTTATTATTAGTGTACGCGACCCGTCAAAAATGAAGGCTAAATATTTCGATTGATATGCACACATACACGCATCCTCATTTCACTAGGGTATGGCAACTCCCACTCCCCTCTATCCTAGGGACGGGGAGAGCTGAGCTTAACCGGGAATATAATATATATATATATATATATATATATATATATATATACACATATATATATACAGATATATATATATATATATATACAGTATAATGGATATATATCTGTATATATGTATATATATATACATACAGTATAATGGATATATATATGTATGTATATATGTATATGTATATATATGTATATATATATATATATATATATATATATATATATATATATATATATATATTTATATATGTATATATATCTATATATATCTATCTATCTATCTATCTATCTATCTATATATATATATATATATATATATATATATATATATATATATATATATATATATATATATATATATATACAGACACTTACTCTATTATACAGAGTAGACTGTTTTACAGAATAAATCACCAACTAAAGATTAACACTCTTAACGTTTATGTCCGTATGAATTACCTGAAAATTATGAAATTGATGTAATTTATAATTCGACATTGAAGACGATAAAAGCCATCATTAGAGAACTATGTTTAATTTTACCAATCAAATCATGCATATTAATTAACTAGCTTTTACCTTACGTCAACCCTAATTAAGAAGAAGGTATTATGAATCTGATGATCAGTAAAATTAATTTTTAATGCAAATATCATTTTTCGTGGAGTTCCAATATAATTAAGAAACCATCGGATAATTAGTTCATTTTGAATTCATTCGTTGTATTTCGTTTCATCATTAATACCAATCTCCTTGTGGTGCTGTCAATTATGCAAAAATTTATATAATTGGCTCTTTAACTAATTTTGTGTTGCACCAAGTATATTACATATTTCATGAAGTAGATATATGAGATTCATTTTGGCACGTGTACATATATATATATATATATATATATATATATATATATATATATATATATATATATATATATATATATATACATATATATACTTATATATATATATATATATATATATATATATATATATATATATGTATATATATGTATATATATATATATATATATATATATATATATAATATATATATATATATATACATATATATACTTATATATATGTATATATATATATATATATATATATATATATATATATATATATATATATATATATATATATATATATATAAACAATAACAGCAAATGTAGCTGTTTCTAATCCACTGCAGGAGAAAGGCCTCAGACATATTTGGTGTCTCGGATTTCTCCAGTTTTTATCACCACGCTGGCCACTGCGGATTGGTGATGGAGGGAGACTTTAGTCTGATCGCTCACAGTAAATCAGCTAACTATGGGTGGCCCCAACTATAGTCAATTCTTTTTAGTTAGGCAGATTTGCACCGACTCGTAAGGGTGCCCTTTTAGCTCGGAAAAGTTTCCTGATCGCTGATTGGTTGGGCAAGATAATTCTGACCAATCAGAGAGCAGGAAACTTTTCCGAGCTTAAAGGGCACCGGTGCGAGTCAGTGCAAATGCTGATCGTGGTAATACGCAAACTCTTTCACCACGTTGATGTATCCCCTCTCAAAAAGGGATATATATATATATATATATATATATATATATATATATATATATATATATATATATATATATGATAAATATTTGCACATTTAAACGTGTTTTTCATATTTCAAATAAGCCATATATATTAATACATTAAAGTCTGGATTCTCTTAACGACCTCGGGATCAGAGCCCCAGGCGGAATCACCCAAAGACTATAGTATCAGACCGGCCGGGATTTGAACCCTGGTCCAGGATACCTGTATGCCAGTGACCA